>NC_010137.1:600000-852849 GCF_000091205.1 Cyanidioschyzon merolae strain 10D | reverse complement strand
CCCCCCATTCCCCCCAGTCCCACCATTAACGCGATGATCCCAGCGCGAAAGCGTCTGTGATTTTGACGTCTACCATTCCGGACTCGTTAGGGATTTTTTTTTCGGCGGTACCGTCTGAGCTCCTCTGCATATGTCATTTTTTTCATTTAGCATATTAGAGCCATTAGGGAATTACCTCCGGCGCTATGCTTTTATTGGTCTGGTGGAACTTGCCCACTGGATAGACCGGCGAAATTCCTGGATCGATACTGGTTTCGGAGAATCGTCCATCCCGCTGACCAGTTTCTTTCCCTTCCGTCGCATTTACTTTATCTCGGCTGTACTGATCGTATCAGACTTTCTCTCCTGCGCCGTCTACCTGCTCTGAGCACCCGCCGTAGCCTCTCTTTCTTCGTTGCTGTTGCACTCTTCAAACAGATCAGCTCTGGCCTACCACTGAGCGCTTTGGAAGGGTCTTGGTTCATGCAACATGGGATCAGGGAAATTTATTTTCTTTGGAGCCTTCAAGCTGTTCTTGCAGACCTTTTGCCTGCGATAGCGTAAAGCGCTATACCATTAGTCTACCGCAATCTAGGTCACGCTTAGACGCAATATATCCGCTCCTTGTTCCAGAATCTGTTCTTTTTCGGATGGGATGCTAGGGTGTGTCACTTCACTCGCAACTGTATGGTCAACCGGTATTAGCGGTTGGTAGAGTCTCGCTGCTTGCCGACCCTCCGCCTATATGTCACTGCTTGACCATACGCAAAGACTTCTTCCTTTTAACGTCTACAGTAGGTGGCGTTAGTACTTGGTACCCCGTTTTTGGATATTGTCAATTTTTTGGCATTTTCTATATCGTGCGTCCTGGTAACGCATCGCGAAATCTGGCCGTCACGTCACGCTACGTGCATCTCGCCGATCAATAGAAACGCGGTAATGACCTCTTCTGGAGCGACTGCTCTATCGGGGCCACTTGTATTTCTGATCGAATCGTAGCAAAGTATAGTTTTGGCTCCTATGGCGTTTCAATCATTAAGTAAGGGTATTCAACTTATTTTCGCCGTTCAAAGCAGAAGCGTCCAATGAGTTTTTCTCCCAAAACAAAAATTAGACTTATGTATTTGGAGGTTGTGGGTTTGGGGTGGCCGGTGCTGCCGGATGTCAGAAAGAAACGAGACGTAGTGCTTAGCGAAGAGGGTCAAGAACAGAAGAAGAAGCAACATGGGAGGGCCTTACATCGAAGGCCGAAATTGTGACTTCTGTACGACAAGATGGTGGTGGAATCTTATCTTCTCCAACATATCAATGATCCGTACGACTGATTGTTGCGAGACGCTATCAGAAACCGTGTCGGTTCGTACGCCAGGTATGTTTGTATCTTCTCTTTAGGACGTTGGCATTTGGACAGCGACCTGCATCGGGACGTAACGCTTATCGCGAAAGTGATGTTTCCGGAAAAATTTTTCCAAAAGACTTTCATCAACTACCTGATTGTTTTTAATGGGAAAACATCGGGGATAAGTGAGCGAGTGCATGCCTTCCTCAAAAATTACGCCAAATTCCTCGTCTTCGGTGCTGAACACAGGGGTGACGCAGACATTTACGAATACAGGGCAAAGAGGTGCCTTATGAATGTGAGGAACCATAAAATGGCAAACCTCGATTGTTTCATGATACGCGTCGCCTTTGTGCTGTACCATGGCCTATTTCGCGAAGGGATGCTTGCAATCATCGACGGTATGAAGAACGATCGCCAGCATGAACAGGAGATCAGACTCGTCGACAAGAGGACATCACGCAGGATAATGAATGATGCTTCTGTAATTCGCGCGACTATTCTAAAACATCGTTCGGTCTTGGGTCATGTCAACCCAAGAGAAAACTCTCGGATATGAGAAACGACGGATAGAGTTGTTACTCTCTCAACCTGCCCTGCTTCATGTTTTCGGTCCGAGACCTCGATCGCAGGGTCGGCATGGAGCTGAGTGTGGAAAAAAAGACGAGTGCGAGAAACGACATTGAAGTCTTCTCCAGATGCGCTTCAATGTCGGTCGGTTATGCGCGTTCAAGTCACATTTTGTGAATATCGACCCCATAGTCCTTTTGCATCTTCAGGAAAGAGATCTATCCATAGCTCGATGTAATCAACAAATAGGTCTCCGGTGAAGATCGGGACGCCTACGAGAAGAATATCTTCGATTTCAAGTGTCCCGAACCGGCCAAAAAAAGGTTATTCACTGGAACAATCGATCTCGATGTGGCGCACATATGTGTACACCATCAGCGGTTGAAGGCAGCTCGTCCTATCCCGTCTTCTTTACGGCCCTTGCCGAAGAACGAACACAGGTTGACGGGCTATGGAACGTATAAGCCCCATGAAAACCACTTTGGCGTCGGCCTTAGTCCCTGGAGCACGAATCTCATAACCATCGCTGTTCACAAGCGAAGGGAAGATTGCACTGACTGCACCTTACGCCACAAACATATGCTTCTGCTGAGGTTTTCGAGAGAGAGAGATACTATCGAGAATCCGGTATAACGAATGCAAGGAAGAAGATCGTTACGTGGAATGTAGGAATAAAGGATCACCTGGAGGCTTTGAGCGTGGTGACGAGCCGATGAGCGGACATTCAAGCTTTTCTGAAATTTTTGGAAGTTGGGGTTGCTCATTCCGTGGCGCTGTAGGGCGAGTATACAAAGCACCGCTGGGCACGTTTGCGTATGAATCTGTGCCGTGGTAAGCATCACGCATTCGCGAGCTTTTTCAATGGGTTGAACGGCTTGAAAGACGATCAAGTCAGAGGCTCGTTGTTACATATGATGTAGGGGGCTGGGCTCCGAAAAAAGGGACTACACCAGCTCCAACGGCAGGAATGGACAAGGAGTGCGCACTGGGTCTCGCTACGGTACCTGTGGGTGAGTTCCGAACATCGTATACACACCACGAGTTGGGATGTACTCTTCAGAAGATGGAGATTGAAAAGTGCCCGCGGAGTCGTCATGATATAAAAAAGTAAGGGACAGCTGACGGGAGAGGAAATGGAAAGGAGGGAAGAAGCTCGTGGACTACTTGCATTAGTAAGTACGTCTACCATCGGCAAGAAACGTATGGAGTTCGCGAACCGAGTCTTTAACGCTGCAATCAATCTACGGAGATGTGCGGGAATAGACAAAAGACTCCCAGCGGTGACACGAGAGTCCATTGTTGGACAACCTCTTAAACTGGAACTATATAAGAACAAATGGTACCCACAGTAGGTGGCCGGTCGGAAAAGACGGGGAGGCGTCTGCACGTCAGTTGGCGACTTCTTGTCTAGGGCGAGTTTCTCGCCAGTACTGTCTACTGCCGGCAGCAACGTTTTTGTTTCGAAAGATGTTTGTTGTCGTCGGGTGCGGTGGTCTTACGAGACGTTTCGGTCTCAGAAGCTCTAGCCGACGCTTCCAAGACACTGCAATACCGTTCCGGTTTTGAAGCATAACCACGATAGCTGCGTACGGAACGTCTCGGTGCAAGTTTGCGGAAGGCAGGGCTTCCGAAGGAGCGCTGCATCAGCGCCTGTGCTGCATAGAGCGAAACTTTGTACCAGAATTGCTGGGACGCGAGAGGAACGTCAGAGAAGCTGGAGGCACATTCCTGTTCACTAGAAGCGCTGACGCGAATCGGACGTTTCGGCACGATTTCGGCTTTACCGCACTGAAGCGCTTGTGCAGCTGCTCTCAAGGCAGAAGCTGTGCCATCATACCTACCTCAGGGTATTCGGTTCGTTCCACTTGCATCGTTAGGTCACTGTTCGCACGTCGCTTTAAGGGTTTTATTCGTCGCCCATGCGTGCTGATGCACACTTCCGGCTCGTGTTTTCCAGATCCATACGCATAGAGCAAAGTCTGTCACGGTCATACTCGGAAACTAAGCCTTCGGCGCCGCGCCCAGGTTCGTGGAGCGTTGCGATGCCGTCCAGCCAACATCAGTGAACGTTAAATCATGGCATACTTTTATCCTGCGGTTTAGGATGGTTGACCTGAACCAGGGTATCTCGGGTCAGGTGCGATGCATATCGGCATCCGGGTAAGCGTACGTTATGCCGTACCAGACCCGCAACTTTCACCAGCTTTCATCCACGCATCGCTTTGGAGATTTTTGAGTCAGTTGATTTGATCCTTGTTCGCTGTTGCGGATGCGAACTCCAGCACGTCCGGTATCCATGACACGACTAGCAGGTTTCAATGATGATAGTAGGCGAACGCTACTCTGCAGTTGCAATTCTGGTGCCACCTTGTCCTCCAGCAATGCTGTCCATTTGGAACAAGCTCGCCGAGATGGTTACGGACGCTCCCCTCCACACCTTTTCTACGGTGCCAAGACCTACCAGTTTGGCATAGGTATCCAGCATATCTCAGTCCTCCTTGTTCATCCGCTTATTTTGAGTACAGACCGAGCACGCTTGTGCAGAGCCCGCACTTCGACGAGGCATTTGATTAACGTCCCTGTAAACGATCCGCATCCAACGCGTTACCATGCGCAGGCAACATGCTCAAGATGCTTTCTTCGCCGTGCTCTGGAGTGCCTCTATGCTGGATTGGAGGTCTTCTTTCTCGTCACTTTCCATGAACGGCAGTATTTGTAGTACTTCAACGACACCATTCCGACCTAGCACACATGGCAACGACAAGAATACATCCGCCGACTCGAGGCCTCGCAACGAGCCCGCATGCGTCGTTATTGGCAGCACTTTGCGCCGATCATGCACAATCGTTGTAACGATGCTTCCAACAGCGCTGCCAATGGCCCAGTTGGTGTAGCCTTTCAGCTTAATGACCTCGTAAGCCGCGGCTACAACTTGCTGATGGACACCTTTCACCAGATCATAGAATGCTGTGGACGCGCTCGCAGCGTCGGTCATGCGCTCGAAGCATGTTCGCAACGGCACGCCACCAACCGTAATACCACTCCGGTACACAAACGAGGAGTCTCCGTGCTCGCCCAGTACCATGGCCTGGACAGAAGCGGTATCGATGCCCAGCCGCTGCGCCAGAAGTGTGCGGAAACGCGAAGAGTCCAAATATGTCCCTGAGCCAATCACACGTTCGCGAGGCAAGCCACTCATCTGCCACGCTAGATGTGTCAATAGATCAACGGGGTTACTCACAACCAACAGGATTGTGTTCGGCGAATACTGCACCAGGGGCGGAATAATGCCTTTGAACAATGCGGCATTGCGATCCATGAGCTCGAGACGACTTTCTCCGGGCCGCTGACGCGCACCTGCCGTTATAATACATACTGCCGAATGTGCTGTACCCTCGTGGGACTCGGCAGCCGGATGCGGGTGCTGTAGAACGCACCTCCATGCTACAAGTCCATAACTTGACCCTTGAGTTTGTCCTTGAGAACGTCCACCAGTACCAGCTCACTACAAATATCTCGGGTCAAAATATTATAGGCGCAAGCAACGCCAACGTCACCAGCTCCGACAACGGTGATGCGGACGGGGTACGAACGTGCAAGCGCCGCACCCGGCGTGTCGATCGCAGGCGAGACCTCCCCAAAGAGACTTCCCTGAAGCTCAGCTGCTGCCTCGTCGATCCCTGACGTCATTCCAAAGAGCACATTTCCACGATTTGCTTCCTTGCCAGACAGATCTTCGAAAAAGTCCGACTACGGGTTTTAGATCGCCCGAGCTCCAGTGCAGGGTTGTTTCCAGCACTGGTGCCGAGATCGCTACAAACCCGTGATCGTTTTGTTCTCCAGCACTATAGGCCTCGCCAAAACTAGGTACAGTGCTCTTTGATAACACAGCTGTCGGATCCACGAAGGTATTGCTTTAAGTCAGAGGGAACGCTCGAGACTGAGCGCCCCGAATAAATCATGCTATCCGTTGAGAATACAAAGATGCACTTGAGGGCTTTCGCGATCGCCCAGAAGCGCCTTCCGGAGATTCGATCCAGAGCGATGCGCGTCTCGATGACGAGTCCGCCTCCGGAGCGTTTTTTTCTTTTTGATGAAAGAACGTTTGCATTGACCATGCATCCCAGAATTCGGAACGCACGATGGCTTCCGGGGATATCTCGATCATAGTGCACCTGTCCTCAAGTCCCATTATCCATACTACCTCTCTGATATATTGGTCGTTTCGTATGTTCTATCGAGCGCCGAGCCTGTTGTGAGCACCCGCTGTAGCGCTTATACCGCTCAAGCAGGTGCTGTACAGAGACAGAACGGCTTTGCCATACCACTAAGGGCGTCCGCTCGAGGAATGATTCACTTGAAACGGAATCAGGGCTATTTGTCATTCTGGGAACATGCAAAGTGCGCAGAAAGACCTACTACCTGCGCCAGCGCGAAGTGCTGTACTAGGGTTCCACTGCGACCAGGGCGAGGCCCAACGCAGCATCCTGTGCATAGTCTCAGGATAAAATGCGTTGCGAACGAGCTACGCAGGTCTTGCAGCAGCAGCGGCAGCGGCCACTTTAGAGGCATACCGAGCTTTAGCCCGGTAGACTCGACCGGGTCGCGGGACCTTCCGCCTCGAACATAAGCTTCCGATAATACGGCGATCTGTTTCCCCTTAAACGCTTATCGTAGAGCGGGAAAAAATTTTACATCGTTTCTTGTAAATCGTAAGTCACTGTCCTTTTTCCTGTATGGCGCGCTCGATACGTGCATCTCCAAGTATGGCACTTACGAGACACGACGCATATGTCGCCTTTGAAGAGAAACGCGACCGTGACGACACGTTTTCTTGCTGTTCTAACAGGCAAGCTGTATTTGTGTGGAAGTCGTAACAAATCATAGCTTCCAGTCCGATGCCGTTTCAACCCTCGACTAAAAATATTCGAGCGTTTTGTCGTGGCATATAACAGGAGGGTTCAAAGAGCGTTCTTTTTCACAAAAAAGATGAAAAAAAAAGCTATGAAAAAGCGAGTTGACGATCCTGGAGGTCCAGGGTCGCCGGCTGCCAGAAAAAAAAAAGCAAAAGACAATGCGGAATCCAGAAGAAAAAAGAGAGAAGAAGGACCGAAAGGGGAAGGCCCTAGGTCGAAGGCGGCAAGAAAGACGACTGTGCAACGAGATGGTGGTGAAAGCCTGTCTTCTTGTACATATCATGGATCCGTTCAAGTAGCAAGAAGCTATCAGAAACCGTGTCGACTGGTACTCCAAGAGTATCGTCAAGGCGTCGTCAGGACTGATGCATTTGGCGAGCGAGATGTATCGCGACGTGATGCACATGGAAACGGTCGAGATTCCGGACGAGTTTTTCGATAAGAGCTTTATTCGTCACCTGATGGCTGACACAAGAAAAGCATCGATGAGGAAGGAGCGAGTGCATGACCTCCACAAAAAATGTCCCTTCCACAGCTTCAACAGTACTCCATACAGAGGTGATTCGAATGTTTACGTATAAGGGGCGACGAAGTACATCACGAACCTGAAGAATCACGTAATCGTGAAACTCGAACGTCTCATAATACGTGCCGTGTTTGCGCTGTACCCGGGCATCTCTCGCAAAGGAATATGGGCGATTATCAATGGAAAAGCGAAAGATCGCCAGCATGAAGATGAAGTCGAATTCGTCGATAAGAAGCCGTCAAGCAGGAGCACAAATGAGAATTCCCTCATCCGTTCGGTTATACATGAGCACGGTGCAGTCTTGGGGCTGGCGAATCCAGCAGACAGATATCAGAGTTGAAAAAAGACAAAGAAAAATACTATCGCCTCGTCCTGCGCTATTTCGTGTTTCTGGACCAGAGCTCGAACGCAAGGCAGAGATGAAGCAGAGTGAGGAAAAAATGAAGAGTGGGAGAGACGGAAAGCTTTCCTAATGAGAAAGCACCTCAACGCGGTTCCAATGTGCAACATCAAGTCACATTTTGTGAGTACCGACTCCAGAATCCTTCACGGCATCATGAAGGAGATCAGTCCCCAGTTCGATGCTAGTAGGGAGGACTTCGCCGGCGAATACCGGCAGACGTACTGGAAGAACATCTTCAATTTCAAACGTCTGAGAGCGAGCAAGCAAAGTTGTCCACTGGGATGATCGAAACCGATGGTGTAGCCTTGGGTGTACACTAACGGCTATTGAAGAAAGATCGTCGAGTCCCGCCCTTGGTGAGCCATGAAGATGAGAGAAAGGCGGGTCCTGCGACGCAGGAGGTGGAGGCTAACAACTTTATGGTTGGCGCGGACGCTGGGAATACGAATATCATAACCATCGCAGCATCGAAGCGTGGGTAAGATGGCACAGACGGCAACTAAAGCCAGAAAGACAAGCGTCTTTTGAGGTGCTCGAGATCGAGATACAATCGAGAATCGAGACATGGAATGGAGGGATGAAGGATCACCTGGAAGCTTTGAGCGAGGTGTCGAGCCAAAGAGCGGACTTTGAAGCTTTTCGGAAATTCATGGAAGTTCGTGTTGCTCATTGGGATGCACTGTGGGAGGAATATACCAAGCCCCGGTGGTCTCGTTTGCGTATGAATCTATATGGTGGGAGGCAGCGGGCGTTTGCCGACATTTTCAATCAGTTGAGTGCCTTCAAAAAGGACGAGAATCAGAGTCTCGTAGTAGCGTATGGGGCAGGGCTATGGAAGACCCAAAAAGGGACTACTCGAGCTCCAACGACGAGAACGTACAACGAGTGTGCACGGCGTTTCATTACGATACCTGTATATGAGTTTCGAACATCGTATACACTCCATGAGCTGGGGAGTATACTTCAGAGAGTTGAGATGGAAAAGTGCCAGAGGAGTCCTGAGGAAATAGCAAAGTACGGACCGCAGACGGAAAAGCAAATGCAAAGGATGGCAAAAGTGCGAGGGCTACTTGCACTAGTAAGTACAACTAGTAATGACAAGAAACGGATGGAGTTTGTGAATCGAGATTTTAATGCCGCTATCAATATCCGGAGATGTGCGGTGCTGGGGAACAGACCTCCAGAGTGAACAAGAAGGAACTTTTTTGGACAACCTCTCAAGGTCAAACAATATGAGAAAAAGTTGGAGACAGTAGTGGGTGGCCGGTCCAAAAAGACGGGGAGGCGTCTACACGTCTGATGGAGACGTCGTCTAGGGCGCACCGTCCGCCACTGCTGTACACGGTCGGCATCGTTCGACTTTTGGAAAGTGTTCGGTGTCGGCATGTGAAAGCTCGCGATACCGCTGCAAACATTCCCACAGTTCCATTTCGGTAATTTTCCAGTCCCGTTGACCATCAGGCATGGATACAACGCTCGATTCTGAGACGACAAGCCATCAAGGGGCTTCTCTGGCGCTGCAGCAACTCGTTACGTCGATAGCGCCCCAAAATGAATCATCAGTGATGCTTTCAAATGATTGCTGATGTTTCGATCATCCCCAGTTAGTCATCAGTACGCATCACGATCTCTATTCGCGCATCGCCCATGAATCGAGAGTTTGATCCTACACTTCATGCTTACATTTCGATCCTACTTTGCCATAGTCCAACGAGCCTTGGACTCGCGGTACGATACATGGCGACGAGCATCGAGGACGCCAGGAGGCAGGCTCACGTGGCACCCAAACAACAACGCTCTGCATCGACGAGGGATCCATGAGTAGCAACGCGCTCGGAATACAGCCATTTCTCATAGTGCGTTTTTATTGCATCGTGTCGAGCATCCCATCCAGTATCGTGCAGGAATAACAAACAACCGATACCTCTAGGGCTTTGTGATGCGCCTGTTGCGAAGCGCCTCTAGCCGAATGCTCGTGGAATTGTTTCCTCGGGCTGATAGCTTCGCGCTCGCCTCAATGTGCTGCAGGAGGTCATTCACTTGCTCGGCAAGCTCGTCGCGCTCCCTCTTGAGACGCTCGACTTGCTCGCGCCAAGCAGCAGCGTCACGAAGCAAGCGCTCGTTCAGCTCCCGTAAAAGCTTGGCATCAAACTCATTACCTGCTCCATCACCCGTGGCTGCGTCTCGCGAGCACTTCGGTTTGCTGAGTCGCTCAAGGCGTTGCTCGAGTTCCTGAACGCGTTTGCTCCAAGCTCGCTCCAACTCTGTCGCCTTTGCCTCGTACCACAGCCGCTGCGACTCCAGCTGCGAAAGCAGAAGCATTTCATACTCCTGTGAAAGTGAGTCAACTTTGCTAGCAATCGTCGCAGCAAAAAGCTGCGTGCGTTCCTCGTCTATCTCCGGAGCGCTTCGCTGGGATGAGCTTGCCGGTGCATTCGCACCTCCATCGCTGTGATAAGGAACACCGCTCGCTGCGACAGCGCGGCTGCCGGTCGACGCACGCATCTCGAGCACTGCATGCTTCCCATCGACTTCGTTCAGCAGCACGCGGTGAACGTACGAGTCGCTACCATAGTCCCAGACGCGCCCACTTTGCAGTTCCATGGCGAAGACATGGTTCGTGTCTCGAAAATGCGCAAGCGCATGGTGTTGCACATAGCGCCCGCATCCCACATGCCCACAAACGAGACAGATCCAGAGCTGCGTCTGAGCGTTACAGACCTGACAAGAGGTTTTTTGTGGGTTCAGCGTCTCCGACACGAAGCGGCACACGGGGCACGATGGATCGCCCCAACGTGCCAGACAGGCCGTGTGCAGGGCGTGATTGCAGAGGCCCACCAGTATAGACTCGAGATCGAGCCGATCAAGACACACTGGGCAGGTAGGCCACTCTTCCAGATGTCCGATATCCGCGTCACTCGACGTTGACTCGTCATATTCCACGATTTCGTCCCCGTCCTGCTCGCTAGGAAGCGCCAACGAGGCGACCAAACGGGAACTCTGTTTTGATGTGCAGCGATAGACCACGCGCTCCACAGGGAGCACCCGACATCGCTCGGGAGCGAGAGCCTCTGAAAACGCTCGCCCATCGTACTCCATTCGAAAGAGGACAGCATCGTCTGGGCTCAGGAAGCGCAGCAAAACCGCGTACGAATTCGAGTAGGACAAGTCCCAAACAATTCGCATTCGGCGAATTCTACTCCTGAATGGTGCTACAAACTGGGCCAGATCGGCAGTGCTCAAATAACCGGGAACTCCAAGCATACAGAGCAATGTCGTTTGATCGAAAATCATGGAAGCTTTTGCATGCCGTCGGGCAAAGTCCGAGCAAGTTAGCGAGCTAGGAGACGATTTCCAGTGAGCAGCCGGCACCTCTCCAGTGGCATGTGAACCCTTCACCGAGTCGCTGGATGCCTCCGCCAGCGTCTTGGGTGTACCCACTTCGACTTCGGCTCTCTTCGTTTGGTCCTCGTCTTCGTTCAAAGTGGATTGTTTATGCTCCAGTATGGAGCGCGCAATGTGGTCCCCCAGGCTCGATTCCGTGGGTTTACGCACAGCCGCTGTGGTGCTCGCCGCGGGAGCACTGCTCTCCAGCTGGGGCTCTTGAACACGACGAGCGCTCTGCCGGTCTGCAAGCAAATGAATGCGTCCAGTAACGGTGTCCAGTGGAATCTCTGGGTTTCCCGCCCTGAAATCGAGCCATTTCGGGCAGTCCTCCGGTTCCCGGCGCGCATACCCTTTTGGCTTGCGAAAGTCATTCGCTCGGGCCGGCGGGTCAACTGACTCCGTACCTGTTGCAGGCTGCTTTCGCCAGGCCTCACACACTTCTCCGCGTTCACTAGCAGCGCCAACCGCTGGGAGCGCGGTCGATGATTCAGGGCTAAGGTCGCTTACCGGTGCTTCAGGCGCCGCTTCGCTGGGGCCCTTTGTCAAACGAGTATTCGCCCAGCGCGGTGCAGACTCGTTTTGTACGCCTGTTGAGGACTCGTCCGCTTCGCTGCTCTGGTGCGGGTGCATGCACTGTGCCTGTTGAAGTAGGGAGCGCCCCTTTCCATACACAACCTCTACAACAAGCAGCAGCATAGAGCATCAGGTCCACAGCCGCCCATTCGTGATCGAGTTGGCAGCAGAGCCCCGGTACTCATACTACCAGTGTACATTTCTCTCGGCACACGGGATGCGCGCTTCACGTCACAAGCCGAAGAAAGGCGCTCTCAAAGCGAGCTCGGGTGCCATTCCACAAGATGTTTCCTCAGTTTCCTATTGTCTGGAGGTTGGCTATCAATGCTTGGCATATTTATGGCTTGCTGGCGAGCATCTCGCTGACGTGCCTGATTGTCTCTTATTTTGGCCCGTTGCTGTTCATGAGCTGGGCCCCACGGTGCAACCTGTGCCGACGCTACTTCGCGGACCTCGAGTCAGCGCGTGCTTCTGGATCAGAGTCGGTAGCCGAGGCAGTCGATCGTACGATCGGACGACGTTCCTCGCAACCTGCGAGCACCCAGGAGTCCAGGAGGAAGCGAGCGAACTCAGTAAAGAGGGGTGGCGCGGGCACCGCTGCAGCCGAAGAGCCGCGGAACCCCGTCGACGTAGCAAAAGAGCCCTGGGCGCTTGTGACAGGGGCTTCTTCTGGAATAGGGTTATGCATTGTTCGAGAGTTGGCTAGGCAGGGCATCAACGTGGTTCTGGTTGCTCGAAACGATGCGCTTTTACCAAAAGCCGTGGAGCAGCTGCACACTGAGTTTCCGGAGCGAAGTTTCCGCGTAGTGGCGACGGATCTCTCGGACGCTACCCCAGCGAACAACACACTGGAGAAAGAAGTAGGTGTGATACCCGGCTACCTCTCGGATGTGAAGGAAGCTACAGCTGATCTCTTTGCTGCAGACACATTGCGTTTGGTGTTTTCCAATGCTGGTTACCTTCTAATGTCGTTCTATTGGCAGCGAGGCCTCGCGGAGCAGATGCGCAACTGGGAGTGCAACGTCACGGCGGCGTTGCGGCTGACGCATTATGTGCTGGAACGTTGGGCCCAAAACCAGCATCGTTTCGGTGACTTGGAACGTACCGGTGCGACGTCGCGAACCTCTCGAAGACGACTGCTTGTTTTCACGAGCTCTTCGAGTTTCTTTCTGCCAACGCCATTCGCGACCTTGTATGGCGCCGAGAAAGCGGCGTTGACCTCGTTTGCACAGTCGCTGGCGGTGGAGGTGCGTGACCTTGGTGTCGATGTGTTAGTCGTCCATCCAAGCTATACGCGGACAAATCTCTATGCAGGCCAGCCAAAGCTGGCCATTCTGCGTTTCCTGGATCGGTTTACAGGTGCCAGCCCTGAGGGTGTTGCTGAAAGCATCATGCGCTCCATAGGTCGTGGCTTCCTCATCCGCGATATCGGTTTATATTCTAGCCTTACGCGGTGGCTGAATCACATCATTGACATTGGCCTGCTGAGCAGTATCCTGGTGCAACTGCGGCATCTCGTACCAGAATACCGGGCATTCAAGGCGGCATCGGAAGCACCAAGACAGCGCGCCTGTTAGGCTGTATTCGAAACGCTACGGTGTGCTCCATGCTCGGCGAAGACGGGTCGTCTGTGGACGGGTATACAACGATGCTCTCAGTGAACGAGATCGTTTCGCCCCTCAAAAGTCGCCGTCGGGGGATGCTGTTCATCACGAGCCCCACACTGTCGCATAGTCGACCTGTGCGATCTCATTCGTGGATTGTTCTGAGTTAAACCCCGTTCTATTTACGATCGATCCTTACCTGCAAGAAACTGGAGACACCCAAATCGAGTCGTGGCGCACTCGGTGCCTGCAGCATTTTTTCACAAATGACACGAACATTCCTACCAGGTTCGACTTCTAGAGAACTTGGATTCATCGCTAAATCTAGTCACCGTGAGCGAGCGCCCTGGACTCTTCAACGCATCGAGCACATTCACGCTGTCGGCTGACGCAAATTCTCGAGTCCCTGCACAACCTTGGCTGATTCCACGATGTCGCCGACTTTGACATCCCGCAAGAAAAAGGCGCCTTCGGTCGTGTACCCAAAGACAGCGAAACGCCCGTCGAGCAGGTTTCGCCCCGCGGGAGTAAGATCTGGCTCGAACAGGAACCAGAAAAACTGGCTCGAGCCACTATTCGGCTCGAATTCGTTACGTGCAAAGCACAGGCTTCCAAAGGCCGTTAGTGGAAGCACCGTGGCCTGACCGCCTCTTCCGTCGTCCTCGAGCGTTGTGCCGTAAAGAGGCATCGGATCTCCTTTCGCGAAAATTTCTAAAGGAATCGTTCGCTCCTGGTTTGTTTTGGAGTCGATAAAGCCGTGGATCTTGCCTTCTGGTTCGGGATCTCCGGTCTGAATTACGAAACCGTCGGATCGAATGATACGTAGACCATTGTAGAAGCCTCGGGAGACGAGATCCACAAAGTTACCACCAGTCACCGGAGCGGAATACCCATCAACAACCATTACGAGCCGTGCCCTGTCATAGAGATTGCCATCGATATCAAACTGCTTGGGCGAGCCCTCCTCGCCGCTCTTGCGTAGGACAAACTCGACGGTTGCCCGCCCCAGAAGCTGTGGGAGATGGCTGTATTCCTCCGGGACCTGGAAAGGAAAGCCTTTAACAGAGAGCTCTTCTAGCGTTCCAACCTGGCGCAGAGCGTCCTTCGCCATACTTTCGAAATTTTCAGCGTCTTTTGCATCCGCAGAAGCCTGCAAACTTCCGAGCATTGACTGCAGCGTACTGAGAGCCCGCTGCGCCTCTGCGGTTTTCGCTTCACTCACGTCCGCAAGCAAGTCATTTGCGTTCCTACTAGTCATTTGTGAGGCCTTGCGGACATGACTAGAAATTTGGGACCACTTTTTCTGCCGAAGCTCCCGCAGCGTCGCCTCGAGCTCCGTCTGGAGCTGCCGCAAGTGCTCGTTGTCAATGGGAAGCGCCCAACGCAACAGCGACTCCGGGTCTTTGTTGACCACTCCTGAAGCGCCGGACAAGGTCCTATTTGCCGCAGCGGCCTCATCTACTACATGCCGCTCAGTCAAGGCAGCTACCCCAAGCTGCGACAGAGCTGCTGCAGTGAGGGCTGCGGCGGAGTGCTTCAGCAACTCCCGGCGGGAGACGGAGAACTCCCCGTCTCCAGAACCGTGGTGCAGACGCAGCAGCGGCTTTCGCGAACGGCACCGCGCACGAAACTTGCGCTCTAGCCGTTGCAGAGAGTGAACAGGTGCCAACTGAGACCACATAGCTCGACAGCCTAAAAGAAAAACCGACTCCTCGTTCCGGTGCTCAAAAGCGTAGCGCCTCAATGCCGTGATCATCGTTACAGCCCCTGGCAGGCGTCGTCGATGCAGCGTCCTGGTGTGGGCCTGCCTGTGTTCTCCCTGAACGGCGAAGTCGGATCCTTCAGATTCGCATTTCTACCAGGGAAAATGATCACTCCATGCCTGAGAGATTCTCATAGTCCTTAGAGGTGAGCCTCGGATACGAGAAGATCATACTCTAGGCGCAATGGAATCAAGCAGGACAATTTTTCGATGTATACGGTCTAGAGCTCTGCCGACTATCCGAAATGCACAGCCGTCGACTCGAGCGCGATGCGTCGCTGCTCCAGCGATTTCTCAGTTCTCGAAAGCCGACAGAGCGTGTGCTGCAATTCGTAGCACACCTAGAAGCTTTCCTTGGCACGGCCGGATGCGCTATAGACGTTTCTTTCCACGGATACGACCCGTCACGTCGCCATGTTCAATAAAAACTGGGGGGTCAGGCATGCGCCCGCGAAACTCAGCTCAGCTGGGGCTGGATCCAATAAGCTCCGCGCATGTCGTCCTCAGCACTGCATATCGTCTGATATAGATGGCAGCGTTGAAGTCTCGGTCCACGCACTCTTTGTGCGCATTGCCTTGGTTGAATAAACCACCGCGAAGATTGCAAGAACTCGTGCACTCTGTGCCACTAAAGTCTTGTCACCGCCCAGTAGGGTAAATATGTTTTCCCGTCTATCTTCTCTCGTCTGTGCTACTTGCCTCCCTTCGCTCGATGGTCGGCGTGAAGAGTAGTTTTTCGTTTTCTTCGAACCCGGCGACACCGGTCCTCCAGGATCCTCGACTTTCATGTTCATAACTTGCCTTTGGAATTTTCATTTTTTTGAACATGAACGCACTTCTTTATGCCCCTAGGTAGGGACCTCCCCTGAGGCAGATGGACATACGCAAGAAGACGCAATGTGCACCGATGTGTCACCGCGTGCTGAATTCTTCTGTGATTCACACACTGGAGACGTCATTACCTTTCATCGAAGAAACCAGTCCTTCGGTGGGGATGAATCAGAGACAGTATCGCGAAATGAAAAGCAGCACTACTCCACCATACCATTGGCAAAAGCTAGAACACAAGGGGAAAGATGAAATACTGCGTTGTCCACTAGCTCCAAGTTGCAAGAAGTTAGGAAAAAGACTGGAATGATCCGATGAAGTGGATACTTCTGTTGTATGAGCCTTCTCTACGATAGAAACTGCGGCTGTGAAATCAGTCCACTACGGCTAACACAGACGGTATCCTCGTTCTCCTAGAGCTCGATCGTAAGCATAACGGGATCCCTGCTCTGCGAATTCCCCTTTTCGATAGGACTGTCTCGCCAGAGGCAAGTCTCATGAACTAAAAAAACAGACCGACGTCCCTGTGCTACATACCGATAGGAGCGTTCTAGGAACGCTGTCGTTGCAATTTCGATGGAAGCTGGCCGTGCGTGAACTAGTACTCTTTTTCGGGACTGGATCCTGGTGTTTCCAGGACCACACGAACAAGCTTTTGAGAGACAGGGACGCCCGCGATTGCTGCGATCGTCGCTTTAGCTTGCCGTAATGTGATCAATGAGTCGTTCTGTACTGTTGCCCGCAAACGCGCTTTAAGAATCTCGGTTTTCGATACGGAGAACATCCACTTGTTTTTCTTAGTATCACTCAACAATCTGAGTACTGTGTTCTGAGTGACCTGAAGAAGGAATGTCGTCCTCGTTCCACTTTTCAGTACAGCATATATCCTACACGAAATTTATCTTCGATACGTAGACTACATTGCACCTTAGTTTCGATCTTCTGCTGTACACGGCAGTGTGGATGAAGCGTAATTGCATTGTTACAGTTTCAGTAGCGTATCGCAACGCATAAATCGCCATGTAGGCTCCCAGAATCATAGTGAGTCCCGACAGATTGCTGAAAGAGCAGAAACTAACGGCTAACTAGCAACTCGATAACAGTTTCGCATGACCTTGATAGTAAGCGTTGAAATGGGGAAAGTTTCCGTATGTTCGAAAGTTTACTTTCGAGGCGGAAGGTCCCGCGAGCCGGACGAGTGTCTGGGGCTAGCTAGTGCTTCATGCTTCCTCCAGTGGCAGGTGCTGTGGCGAGACCTGTGCAACTCGTTCGCAACGCAATTCATTCTGGAACGAGGAGTGCGTACGCTGCGTCTGAGCGTCGCCCTGGTCGCAGTGGACTCCTAGTATATCGCTTCGCGCTGTCGCAGGCTCCCAGAATGATTATGTGCTCCGACCCCGTATCGGATGAATCACGCCTCGAGCCGACGCCCTCAGTGGTATGCCAAAGCCGTTCTGTCTCCGTGCAGGATCTGCTTCAGTGGTATAAGCGCGTTACGGCGTGTCTTCACGGCAGGCACTTGGTACACGATAGAATATACGAAACGACCAGCATATCCGAGAGGAAGTATAAGTAATGACACATGAAGGTAGGTGCTTCATAGTAGACGCTTTCCCGAAGGCGAATATCCATTCCGAATTCTGGGATCCTTGGTCAATCTAAACGGTTTGTCATCTGAAAAGAAAATCTGAAAAAAAAATCGATCGCCCCGTGAGGCAATCCGCACGCCGGGCCCGCCATGAACAGGTGCAATCGTTCAACGCTTTGACTAAAATTTTTTGTTCACCCTGGCGTTTGGAGGCACCAAACAGGATGAAGGCCGCTTTCCTCAGTTCCTTCACGTTGGAGCCACTACTGCACACTGGTTGTGACCGAAAGGAACTGCATAGTACCCAGAATAGATTGGCGTTACCTGCTTTGTACGGTAAGCGGAGTCCGGGACGCCTCGCGCGTAGGACTCTGCACAGCGTGCTCGATGCGGACGTGAAAGCGCAGCGCTCTGGCCCGAGAAAGCCCAATAATGGAGACACTTCTGACTTGGAGCAACCACAGTCTGCTTCTGCATTGTTTGTTTCCGAGATTGTGAAGATCGCTGGTCCAGACAGAGGCATTTTTGCGCTTAACGAGTTCGAACGCGACGCCATCGCATCGCAGCTGGCCCGGCTCGAGAAGAAGAATCCCACCAAGGCCCCGCTGTGCGAATTGGAGTCGAAGCTCTTGGGCACATGGCGCCTTGTGTATACTGACCGAATGATTCTGGGTCGGAGAAGGGCGCTTCTGTACCTAACGTCGAGCGCGAAGCCAGGCCTGGTGCACCTCGGAGAGGTGACGCAGCAAATACACGCTCCGGAAAAAGTACCTGCGCAGTTCCATGGAGCGCACGTAAGTGAAACTGGTAGAGCAGAGAACCGTGTAGAATTTCGGGTATTCGGGGGTATTGACGGTGTCTACACCGTACAGGCTTTCTACGGGGCAGACGTGTCGAACTCGGCGCGGGTTTGGATCCAGGGCATCTCGTCTTCGTTGCAGCCAGCAAATTTCGTGTCCATAATGAATGAGCAGCGCCAGCAGGTGCTGAAAGAGCTCTTCGATCCCACCGGATATTTAGATGTTACTTTTCTGGACGACGTCTACCGAGTTACTCGCGATGAGAAGGGTTTCGTGTATTTGTGGGAACGAATATCGACAGCCTAGTCCCTTTTCTTGATTTCGCGTGTCACTGCAGAGGCGTGGGCAGAACGATTTCGTTCCTACTGGGATAACTCGGAGACACAAACACAGCGCGAAAGTGATCCGCAGCTCCGGTTGCCGAACGGGACTTGCCTGCTCAACGCGCCATTCAGGCAAGAAGACCCCTGAGCCATGCGCTGCTGCTTGCTCATCCAGAGACTTTTGCCGTTTGCACCCGGCCCGCACAGGCACAGACGGAAGCTCAGGGAGCCGCGATATGGCAACGATACGTTGACGGAGGTTTGGGAGAGAATCGTGTTGTCGTTTCGCACACCAACGCCGAACGTTGCGGAAACGCGGTTCCGCATTGATGCATGAAGCTGCCTCGACGAGAACCCCGCTGCTGGTAAACTACCCTGGATTCGTTTAGCTGGATAGTGGTCGCACTTGCAGTGTTCATGGTGCATGTCTTCTAGTTTAATGCCGCTTGAGCCCACCAGTGGCGAGAGGGACGAGCAACCGTACTCGATCACTGGTTGAGACCTATATTCCGTATGCTCACTGTCAGAGAATGTGGATGGAAAAGAAGAGAATGGTACCAGTTGGCCAGAGAAACATTGTCCCGTCAATAGTGCGAAAGTGAAGAGCTAGTCTGGGCCCAGTGCACGTTCTCCTCAAGCTACCCCGTTTACAGTAAAAGCGCACCTTCTTCGGGTACTCTGGAAGAGCCGCAGACGCACTCCCGGTCATGGCAATGCGTCCGAGAGGGCTATGTACAATCATGTAATTGTCTGTTCGATCCAGCGAGAATGCTCTGAGAAACAGACTTTCTTAGGATGTGTCCGCCTCTAATGATCCACTGTTCACTTTACAACGTTTGCGCTTGGAGTAGCTTTGTATCGATCTAACAGAGATGTGTCGGGAGCGCCCGCAACGCAATCATTTGTTTCTTTGCATCCGATGGATGCCGAATTGTCTGAGACACGGCTCTGTTCCAGCTCTCATCTCGACACGGCTGTAAATTAGAGGTTTCCGTTAAACTCAGTCCAATGAATTCTGCAACACGTGTACCATTGCGGCTTTTTTGATCATCTTGGTTCTAGGTATTCAAGAGATGGAGTGTATCTTGGAGATTTGAGCAAAGCCGCAGAAAGGCTTTATGCTCTAACTGCTGGCCCCCCCAAAAACCGCCTCACTTTCAGATGTCTGTCACTCTCGGGTCAGCAGATATTTGAACCATCCTTATCGATGTCCTTATCGCAAACGAAGTTAACCCACCACAGAAATTATGAAACTCTATCAACACGAGAGTATCCGCGCCAATCCATTCGACTCCATACGTTTTCTCAGAAATGATGCGAAAGATGCCGCAGGATACGACGTCTCTGTACCTGTAATATGGCTGGTGACGGAAAGACACGGATGGAGCGACGAAAAAGTGCACTTTGTATCCCAGACCGTCACGCACTCAGCAGTACGTTGTATAATTTGTGCTCAAACCTAATTGTATAGTGCAAGAGGGACGGATGCTCATCGCACTCAGTTCGGCTCGACTTGGGAGGAATCGTAGACGTCTATTTGAGAACCCAAGGGGGCCATATATATGTTTGTAAAGAAATGACACGCGTGCATTCCAAGAAAACGTTACCGCTACAGGCGATTCAGTTGTGTAGTCACCTAGAAACGATCAAACATACGGTATCGTTCTTCACCTCGTCCTTCATCGAACACCCGAAGTGTCCTCTCCTTTCTGAATCCCTCTGTCCTGACCTTACACAAGATTGCTTGCCTTGAATCGGGAGCTGAGAATGGGCGCACAGATTCACCTCGGCATTGAGCGGCTCTTCGTACCAGTCTCTGCTCCCCGATTTGATCGAGTTGAGGTCGTCTTCTCGGTTGTCAAACGCGAAATGTTCATCTTCGCGGATCAGTAAACCTGTCCTTTGCACCCGTGGCACCGTTCCTTCACAAAATCTTCTTCCAAAAATCGCTCCTTCCCTTCATAATACCTGAGCCGCTCGGTTGCTTCTCCGCTCGTGCGTGAGAGGGCGAGCGGGCAATCTCGTTTCTGTCCATGAGCATGCTCGGGATGGATAAGTAGACCAGAAGGTCCTCTAGAAAGAATCGATTCGTACATGTATAGAAACGGCGAGCTTCAGATTCATTTTCCACCCAGTGTGTCTGAATCCCGAGGATTTGGACCTATATCGCGTACAACGTATATTTCTGTGCTGCTTACCATGTGGAGCAGAAGGTAAAGCTCTTCTTGAAACAGGTGACGAGCACGGGTGTGGGAAAACGTATCGGAGTGGAAAGATCAGTCTGAGACTCTGCCAAGGCCTATCTGCTCGAGCACATTGTGGGGGAGAATCCTGCAAAATATTAGATCCAGAACGCAATAGGGGATGATTCGCATTTCACGAGAAGAAGACCCGCTTATGCTCCTTTGCCTGAACGTATCCCTTCAAGCAATTATTCATACGAGTTCCTGACGCACCAAGGCTAGCTCTCCTCATCTGTCGAGAATTCTTCAATGAAACCTTCGTGCGATACCACAACTTGTACACGGGATCCTGGATGGAACACGGCCTGATCGTAGGATCCTCGACTTGCGGACACTTGCTTCCCAGAATACTTGGGCACGTCTCCATCGTACGTCGGATATAGCAAGATCTGCAACGCGCTTGCCAAAATGTATCAAACGACCCTAGAACACCATAATTATAACGGTTCAATGTCGAGCTCTTCATGAAGCGAACGCTGTGGACGTTGCATCCCTCGTAGCCTCACCTCATATGCCGAGGAGGTGCATCCTGATGGAATGAATTCTGGGGTGTGCCGACGGAGACAAATGACGTACTCCTTTTGGAAGATCTCGAGATTGCGTCGAGTTCGAAAGAGGTGCCAAAATGAGAGCGCTAGACGCTTCAGATCGTCTAAGCGCATTGCACTGCCCTCGGCCTCAGACCGACGGACGTTTAACGCAAAAGTTATATGAACCATGATCCCTACCCAGATTGCATGCTGCGCCATTTCGCTTTTTCCCAGAGCGCCGTTCAGAAGAAAAGCAAAACCGACGCCTTATCCGAATCTGAGTGCCCGAAGTCCCTCAAGCGCTTATTGAATATGGTCTCCAGTTGTAAGATCAAGGCATATGTTATCCAAGAGAAAATTTTTCTGCACAGTATTCTTTGGCCTCCTCAATGCGCTTCAAGTGATCCCTAAGAGAAATTTGTCGCATTCACAGAATTTCAAGAAGAGCATTAGCGGCACATGTTCATGATTCCTCGTCGACGAGGAGCAAAATGCATAGAAGCCCACACGGACGATAGAGACGCACAACATATGAAACATTGTTCACTTTGTGAACGCTAGGCCTGTGTCGAGGAAAAAGACCAATATCCAGTTGTTCAGGGTAGGCGCAGAGAAAGACTTCCAGGTGAGCGCTGATCGCTTGCTGAAAGCCACCGCCGCAGCCCAAGCAACTCTAGATCCAGAGGCTGGTGCGAAAGACTCAAACGGAAAGCAAATAAAGCTGCTGACCTCGTGCACGGGGCGGTACCGTCTTGAGCCAGACATGATGGGCAACAGGAGAGACCCCCCAAATGTGAAATTACGGCGTTCGTACACATCTCGATGCCTGAGCACCAAATCGAACAAATTTCGACGCTTGGTATGCTTCATTCAAATCGTATATGACTCGTCGAAAGGCTCGAGCGAATGATGCCTCCCAGGAGTACCTGAAACCATGCCAGAATTGCCAACGGCTTGGGTTGTAAGGATGCCAAAGGGACTCATTCGTCTACTTGTTCCATGAGTCAGAACGAGAGACGGTCGATACGTAGCGTCTTGTGGTGCTGGTAGCAGATGGGAATGGACGTGCTGGTGGGCGCAAGGGCTGCACTGCTGTTCTGTCGACGAGGGCTTTTCTCGAGAGCATGAATCGGCTCTCGTTGACCACAACCGATGAGCTCAGGACGTCATCACCGCGTGATGAGCTCGGGCGCATGACTGAACAGGCCAAGTAGAAGAGAGTTAGACAGAGCCGGACGCGCGATATAATGCACGATAAACTCACCGAACGTCGGATGGTGCCGCAGTCGATGGTGAGGTTCTTCCGACAGTGCGATTCCTCTGGCTTCCATGCATGCAACCGATTTCTGAACCGAGTCTTTAATTTTTTGATACGCATCCAGAAAAGTCTCGCATTCCCGTAGCATACAGCCGCTTTGTTTCGAGCGAACTTTCCAGGGAATCCTTTATGAGTCAGCGTTGGCATTGCGCCGAAACACTGAAGAATTCCAAGGAAGAAAATTGATCGACGATTAAGAGAATTGTATTCTCGCTGTCAGCACTGCACGGGATTAGCATGAACCGTATTCGATAAGAGCGGAAGCGCCTGATTATACATTGGAAACAGTTGTTCAGGAAAATTGGGAGACGATGATGGTGTTTCGGTGCTCGATATTGTTCATGATATTTATATATTACGCGACACGTGACAGCAGCGGGAAACATGAGGTCCGCATGGTGCCGTACAGCGCAGTCTCCGACAGGTGAACAAGGCTGCCGGCCGTCTTTGTGGTTCTCTTCTAACTATACGGGACCGCTGGTACAGTGGAATACGCTACCCCAAAAACCCGATGCACCGGTTGGAATGCGCTTCATCCCGTCGCTAGATTGGACGCTATCTTTAAATGATCTGAATTTAATGATCGTGAGACTATTTTACACGTCAATGACACCGGTTCAAAATAATCTGTACATGGGAATGTTCGCTCTCTTTGAAAGCTCCGCGGTTGACATGCAGGAGACTCGTTCTGCCGCCAGCGAGAAGCGATGACGACAAGCAGTATGCAAGCGCATTTCTTGCTCACCGATGCTGAAAACTTGCACTCCACGCTCGAAGCGATTTCTCTGCGCAGCTTGCAGAACTGCTGGCATCAAGTACCAAGTTTAAATGTTTCGCTTGGTCATGATTGCCTTTATTCGCGGGACGACGCATCATGTGGACTCGTTCGCCGACAGCTCCATCAAGGCACAGGACATGTTTTTCATCGTACAGCGATGCAAATTGGAACTCCATCACAGGCAGAATGCAGCACACATGGGCACAAACGTGACATTCGGAGTGAAGCTGCTCCATGTGGCCCACATTCTTTCTATCGATATGCTGGTGCTTGTGCTGGTGGTGACGCTGGACCCCCTTTTCGCAACCACACCACGTCTGCCTATAGCAAACGCGCCTTGACCATGAAGCCGCCAGTGCCAATTACCCGCTCACGTACAGTGTCTTGTTATCTGCGTTCGGCGAGTCCAGCGAGCATCCATCGGCTCCTTTGCGACAGCGCAGTCAACAGGCCGTAGTACATTTGGTGACCTCGGTTCTCACTTGCATTTGATACCAAAGACACCTTAACATACAGACACGGAAGATAGTAGGGGCACTTGTGCACAGAGGAATGTGGACCCTAAACGTGCATTCCTGCCAACTTCGACTCCTACTCTATCAAAATACAGTAGCTGCGTAAATCTTACAGGGAGCACTTGAGACACCAAGGGCAGTGTACCAAGGTATGCGAAGATCCTCTGTACATTTGGAGTAATAAGGGTGCAAAGGGCACTCATGTGTTCCACAAACCCAAGCTACTCGTGAAACCTAAGCAATCAAAATAAAAGAAGCAGCTACGATCTGCGAATACGTTCCATGGAATGAAACGATACGCAACCACAGAGTCCATATATTTGCACATTTACAGACGCCCCCCAGCCATTTTTGAGCAGTTCCTGCTCCGGCTTCAAGTTCTCCTTGTACATTTTGAGCCTGAGATTCTGTCCCATAAAGTTCGATCGCGTCAGCTCCTCGGGTCTCGTCTTCAGCATCGCACATTTCTCACAATGAAGGCAGCTTTGAAGTCTTGGTTCACGAACTCCTTGCATGCTTTGCCTTGGTTGAACGCACCACTGCACGGCTTCCTCGAACTCGCGCCCTCTCTTTCATTGCAGTCTCGTCATCATTCCGTCGGGCAAACGCCTTCTGTCGCCAATCGCCTCCCTGCGTCCTCTTCTTCGTCATATGCTCCTCTCCGCTTGATACTCAGCAAGAAGAGGATTTTTTCGTTTTTCCCGGCAACTGGCGACACCAGACTTCCAGGATCCCCACTTGCATACCCATGCCTATCCCTTGGATTATTCATTTCTTCAAATGAACGCACTTCGAACGCATCTCTAATAAATCGCGAACAAGCTTTTGATGACACGCTCCTGCGGTGGAACACAACTGAGGTGACAGGCCGCAAACAAACCAATCAGACGACGTTTTTGCGCGCGCCGCACCAATCACCTTGATCCCTCAAGTCAGCTGTTCACACTAAAGCGCACTATTTCATAACCCTTTACAGTCTGTGGTTACGCGGACGCAGTCCGCAGGGAAGGCATGCTTGAGGGGCAGGATCCCTACAAGCTGCTTGGCATATCAAGAAACGCGGAACAGGCGGAGTTACGCGCCGCATACCTTCGCCTCGCGTTGCGCTGGCACCCCGACAAGCACCCACCGGAAACGCAAGCGCTGGCGGAGCGAGAGTTCAAGAAGGTGACTGAAGCGTACAAGCGCTGTGAAGAGTTGCGCAAGCATTCGAGTACACGGGAACCGCACGAGGCAGCATCAAGTAGGTTTGGTTCGCGGTTTACCTGCTCACCGAACAGCAGCTATGCGGATGCCGCCACAGAGGCCTATTGGCGGGCCTTTCGTCGCGCGTCAGCGGTCCGCGACGCTGCAGGCTTTGCTGCGTTTACGGCGCCCCGGAGTGAAGCTGCAGACTCTCGCGCTGATCCATGGCGCTGGATACGCTGGCGTGCAGGACTCGAGTGGCGACGAATGCGTCGCGGTGCGCATGCTGCCACGCTGACCGGAGTGCTCGCGCTCGGTACGAGTCTTGTGCTGACAACCCGTGGGGTATCGTTGCTCTGGGAAAAGCGGAACGCTGCCCACTCATTCGATCACGCCGTGAAACGACGGGCCTCGGCGTCCCGAGACAAGCGATAGTGTCGCGGTTGCGGCTCCGTCGTGGATGGAGAGACCTCAGCGCGCGCCCGTGCACCGTCACCTCGACAAGTGGCCGCTGTATAGGCCAGTAGAATGGGCGCTCTGATCGATGTCATCTCGTACGGGATAGATCTGGCACGACCCAGGCGGTGCCGTCATCTCTGATCAGGGCGCTTGCCGGATCCTAGCCACCTGTACTGGTAGACGTTCGCAACGTCGTAACCAGAACGGGAACGAGAATCACCACGAGTAAAATAATCAAGCAATAAAACCCACAAAACATTAGACGATAATAAGTCCGCTGCCGTTTCCGAGCCGTCTGCAGCTTGCGTGTACCTCGTTTAGTCGAAACTTTGGCGGCGGCGATGTTCTTCTCGATCTCATCTAGAGTTTCGCCCTGCGATTCGACCAAGACGCTCATGTCGAGGAAAATGTTCCGCAACTCCTCCATGCCAGACTCGAGCTCACGCAGCGCTGCTGCGCGCTCTTCCATATCTCGTGCTACAATACGAATCTGCTCATAGTCGCGGTCGGTGGCCTGTAACATCTGCTGGCGCATGAGTTCGCCCGCATTACCAGACGAGCCGGCAGCTTCAAGAATTGCAGTCGCCTGTTCGTGTGTGATATCGGGATTCATGATCCGGAGCTCGCGTTCGGCCTGCTCCCGGAGCTCGCTATCGCATTCACCTTGGAGCTGCTGGAAGTCCTTCAAGGCACTGAGAAAACGGCGCGAGAGCGCGGCATGTGTTCCACCGATTATCCGAGCTTGAGCCGAGCTCGAAGCCTGTCCTCGAGTTTGCGATGCTTTTTTTTGCTCTTCGAGCTTCATCTCGTCAAGCTGGCGCTTAATATCGATGGCAAGCATTCGCGCTCGACGCATATCCGGGGGTGGCTGCATCCGAGTAGGATCCTCAAGCCGCGCCCTGTGTGCAGCACGTATCTGTTCTGTTTCCGCAACCAAGTCAGCGATTTGAGCTTTCACCATATCCACTTTTTCGTAAAAGGTGCTCAGCTGCGTGCTGCTTTCGCTAGCCTCGCCTGCCTCGGAGCTCTCAGCAGCACCAGAGGCATCGCCAGTGCGCTGCGCGCCTCTGCGACTCGAACCCGGGATGCCGCGCAAAAAGCGATGCTGGAGTCTGGCAAGACCGTTCTCCATACGATCGAACACGGTGTCGCTCTTGCTTGCGTCGCCAACAGCTCCAGGCTCCCCTAGCGAGCGGCCTGTTCCAGTGCGCACGGCGGTGCGAGTCGCACCGGACGTGCTAGGCCCTGCCTCCAGGTCGCTTCGCATGTCACCAGCGCTTTCTTGGACCCCGGAACCATTGTCAGGACTGGACTGCCCCTTGCGCAGCTCATCAAGTCTATCCATGCTTCAGTTTCCACGCCGTGGGAGACAGCCAAGTATAGGTATGATGAAGGAGCGTAACTACTTGTAGGAGGAAAAATCAAATTTAAGTCACGTGACATACGGGCGTTCAGGCCGCCCGAGCCCGCGATCAGGCATGGCCTGTCATCGGGGGCGCGCGCCATCATCCACAGCCCCCGAACTGACGATCCTCGGGTGAGGCAGTAGCGGGGACAAGGTGCTAACACGGCTATCATTCTTGATGCCTTTTCGTGTTTCAGGAAACGGTTACCGAAGGTTAGCGTTCTGCTCTGTATAGCGAAATGTGGTGTACCTGGACAGGCGCATCCTATTTTGTTTTTTGTACGATTTTCTTGCAGGGATTCCTCGAAAGGAAGATATTCTATTGCGAATGGAAATAGTGCGGAGAGAGCGTATGCAGTTGCGGATAGCCGGTGACAAAACGATCTTCATCGTCCAAAATAGGTCAATCTAGGGTAACAGGATGCATGAGACACCTTTCTTCGAGTGTTTATACGAAAAGACTTGCGCCGGGAAAGAGCTCCTCGACTTTTATGTATGTACACGAGTGTCTCCCCATACATCCCCTGCGGTCCGCACGTGCCCTAGGGCATACTACGAATAAATCCGGAGAGTGGAACGTTTCTATAATAACAGAGCGTCGCGCTTTGAACGACAATTAATATTGATTTCATATTGACGCGTCAACGCTTATCACGAGCGGCACGAGTTTTCGTCTCAGTTGATGAGACTGTATTCGGGAGAAATTGTAGACATGTACATGGGTACTCAACGAAGATCAGACGAGCGTTCGTAGAGAAGAGACAAGCGAGCATTCCGAAAACTTCAGCAGAAGCGGGCGAATCAGTTGCCTGTGCTCCTACGAATCATGAAACAGACGGGATCGCTCAACACCGTCTCCGTCGTAGAGGGTCTCCTTGTGTCTCGCTCCTTCCCAAATTTTTTGTCGATGCCCTGACATACCTATGGACGGTCGTTCATGTCCGTGGCACCAATCTTAGTCGAGAAAATGTTCTTGTACAAGTTTTTCCTGCGTTCAATATCCAAAAACAGATGTGCTGCTTCCTTGCTAATGCGAGGGAGCGAACGAAAACGTGTTCGTCGGTACATGGGTATCCTCGAAAAGGGATCGTAACGGAAATATAATTCAGGAACAGTGAACACGTGCATAGAGGAGATGAGCCTCCAACGCGCCCTCGACACACTGTCTCCGGCTCCGAGACGGAAAACGGATACAGAGGGTAGCAGCCATATTTATGCCAGCCCGCCAGGTGAACGGGACGGAGAGGAAACGACTTGAAAAAGAAGAGAAAATCGTTCCGATTTACGGACGATGAAGTACACCCAGGGAAAAGTAACGGAGCCGAAACATCAGTCCAATGCTGTTGTCAGGCATTCCGTAGTAAAACACGTCAGGGTGATAATCTTCGAACTTTGAGCTGTACGACGCCATGAGGGACGGTATATCTTCCTACTCGAGAGATTCTCGCCGGGCATCCCTTGCCTTGACGCACCTTTTCAAGCAACCAGTCGCAATAATTTCTGGTCAATGATCTACCAGCTGTCTGCATTTCTATTCGATTTTGGACCAAAACTTCACGTGACATCTTATGCTCGGTACACACTATGCAACGCGACCTGATTATTTCAGGGTTCGATATCCTTAGGTGTCGGACATGATCAGCACTAGGAAGCGTACCAGTAAGCGAAACTGTGTTGTCTGGAACCATCTCGACGCTCTGAGCATCTCATCGAGCAGAGGCTGATGCGTTGTACGCTTCATTCAGAGAGTCCGTGTGCGTCCAAACAGCTCATGCGGATGATCTCTGATAGGCTGCCATGACACTGGGCGAGAGATGTCAACGGTCTCGTTCCTACATAGGCAAGAAGCGAGCACTCATAACCTTCGATGCGTCGGAATGGAAGTAACCGACAAATGACGTCATTTAATGGGACCCAGTGGATGCAGACTTGCTGCAGCGAGCATGGGCTCCACTTCAGCTCGTTCGACGAGGGCACCCAACGAGTCTAGACATCAATGGTGTACGATTCCCATCGATGGATTCAATGCGACATTCATGTATCTCCAGCCTGGTTATATGATGAAACCGGTTGAGATGACGTCCGTGAAACGGAGACGGTTTGGCGAAAAAGATTATCGTCAGCAGAGCGAAGGTCTGATGGTGACGCGATCGAAAGTGAAAGGCGTGGTGTTTTGTGCATCGATCAGCAACAGTGAATGCAAACATGTTCTGCGTCCAGAGTTCAACGTCTCGATCAACAGCCGAAAATATTCGTGCTTCTGGAGCTTCCAGCGGCTTTGTGTGTGGAGCGAGGATTCGAGGAAATCCTTGAATACTCAGTGAGAACGGTGTGCTAAACCCGTAAAAACTTACGGCGAAAAAAGCAGTTGTCAGGAGAGAGAGAACTTGATTCTTGCTCGGAGCAGGGCATTCGCTATGGTGCAGATCAGCGATCTCGCAATGCACAAGTGCTGTCTTTCTCAAGACTGGGATCGATTTCCCTGGACGATTGGTAAATGAGATTCCTGCTCCATTTTTCGATGTTACTGGATATATCAAGGGTGCGCCATAAGATAAGCGGTGACATGGAGTAGTCATACGACTGGGATACAAAACTGCTCCAGTTTGGTTGTTCTCGGTACGTTTCCATGTAATGCCTTCACTGGGTGCGCTGGCTCAGGGATTGCAGGCGGGATTTGAAACGTCAAGCTGGACGTTCTCCAGGGCAGCGAGCTTTCAGCGGTTACCAGCTCCCTTTACAAGTCGTTCCGCACTTCCAGGAGCTTCCTTATGGCTTGCTGACACAAGCTCGATTATTGGAAGCAAGCAACCGCTGCCGTTCCAGATTGTGTTCGTGCGTTAGTCACGATGGTATTCAATGGCAGAAGCATCCGAAGCAACGCGTGGCTCGGAGAGAGCGCTTCACCAGAGCCAAAGTCGTTAGCCGCTCTGCGCTGCTGCCAAGCAAGGGGCTTCGTGGCTGGAAGCCCATTCTAGGCACGTACGCCTTGGCCTGCTATGCGAACTGGTTCGCGAACGGTCTGGAATGCCTCCGAAATGGGCCTGCTAAACTGAAATGGGGAAGCACTGCATTGCGCGACGAGGCTAAAGAATTCGATGTGACGTAAGTACTAATCATTATGCGTATTTCCAGCCATGCGAGTCGCGGTTCATTGACTCGAACCACGAAATGCACCGGGCGCAAACCGCAGTGCCGGAGCTGGCGCTGGCAACTCGTTTCTGGACACTGTGCGCGTCGCGAGATGTCGATATGACTCTGATGTAAACATTATTACCCCGAATCCGCGGATATAAGCATCTCCACGAGTTGCCTATGTCGTACGCACGGCAAATATAAGCTCGACGCAGCATCGAGTTCCTCGTTGCTCGATATTTCGCCACATTGCGTCCCGAGTTTCACGCCCTGTGCTGAAGCGTGTCTCAAAATCGACAATTCGCGAGCTTCTGAGCTGGACACCTTCTTTGGGTGCTCTCCCGCATCCGCAAGCTACCTGCAATGGAGCAGTCTCGAGCTGCGGACACGGATACGAATGCACGAAGCGCATACGATGATGCTTCTCATCTTTACAGCGACGAAATAGCTCTTCTGCAGAAAACGTGACAGCAATCGCTACCTCTTGACGCCAGCTCCTTCTGCCTACAGCGCATACAGCCTTGCTATGCTGCAATTGCCCTACGCTGTTAGGCAGACCATTCCTGTAATGGATGTATGAAACGAAACATGGTACATATCATCACAGCTGGGATACGTACCTAAATGTTCCGCTATTGAAAGCGCTTCTGGGACGCGTAATGGACCGAAGCATCCGATGCTGTGGAGGGGCCATCGTCCAGGTTTCGCTGACTTCTCTGCAGGTGTCGAAGATCTCGCCTCAAACTTGACGATAGGCTCGATTCATTGCCTAAGAAACCTCTAAAGATGCTCGAGTTCTCCGTAGAATTCGACGATCGCGATGCGCTGTGTTGTTCCTCAGTGGGCGCTGGACGTCGCGGATTGCCGATGCCTTCCAGGCCACTGCCTTTTGGTAGGTGTCGAATGCCCGCCAGCAGACTTTGCTGTTCATCGTCGTTGTCGTCGCGGACGGCACCAGTGTACGAGCCGTTATCGGTGCGTCTCGTCATCTGAATGGATTCCGTATGCGAGGTCAGCTCTTGATGACCTGTATTCGGACCCTCCAGTAGATTGGCTGCCCGTGAGATCCATGCGCTCAACTTCATCGTCGCTGTGCGCGCAAGTTCCGTACCCTGCTCCGTCAGCTCGCTTAGCGTAGAGCCGGCAGTCTTTAGAGCTTGCTCCACGCTCAAAGCATCATGGTCGACGCTACCATGGGGAACGGAACGCATTGAGCGACCACCAGAGAGGCTCACTGGGCGGCTGGAGACGCTCTCGATCCGGCCCGATTGTGCAAGGAGTGGTGTTTGTCGTGGAAACCCCCCCGGAAAAGCACCGCTTGATACACTTGCAGGTGCGGCTGGCCCGCCACTATCGGAGCACCCACTGAGCGCTGGCATACGAGGTACGCGCCCAGGTTCAGGGTCTTGCCAGGGCTCGCCTCGTGCTAGTGCTCGAATACGTTGCGCGTAAATTGCTGCAGCTGGAGTCGCATACTTGGCGGGAATGTCAGCAGAGACGCTGGGCGTGATGCCGGCGAAGCGCCGCATGAAGTCTATGAACGCAGCGTTCCCGCCGACTTGCATTTGACGCAGCTCCAGAGGTTTCCAGCGATCCATACTCACAGAGCGTACAAACGAAACATGCACGCCGAGACCGCGATGTCGACCTGAACATTCAAGACAAATGAACGTGCCGTACGTTACTGTAGCCCACTGCGGATGATACGCGCCGCAGTCTGCACAGCGTTTATTGTCTGGAAGACGCTGCAGCTCCGCGAGGACTTTTGCCGCGTCGAGCTCCTCGGGCTGATCATCAGGAGCCATTCCTCAGATTGAGCAGTACGCGAGCTCCCCAAGCAGGTCCACTGCTCTGGTAAGCAGCTTTGGCCCGTGCTTAAACGCGAAACGCGCGGGGCACGCTATCCCAACGGAGACCGTGAACCTCCAGCGCGGGGATCCTGCTAGCCGAGCACCAACCAGCTTCAGGTGGTTGACTCAGCGCTCCTGACGGCTCCCGTGCGTACCACCGGAAGCTACCTGCCGCAGACGGATCAAAACTGCACACTAGATACCCCGGACGTACCGTTTATCGCGGTTTGCGGGTCTGGCACTTCGACCTGGCAACGGAACGGGACGTAACGGCGCGCTGCGAGGCATGGCACTCGGGCGGCGCCTCTGGTGAATGTTCCGATCATACGGGGATGCAGGATCATTTACTCCAGCCAGGTAACCCCAATTGTACATCGAATATTGGCATCAGAAAAAGCATCTATCATGCCACACCAGATCTCCAGTCTCTGTCTGCCACGAAGCAGACGTCGTTTTGAAAATAATGCCATGTTCATCCGATCCTCTGGCTACTGAGCCTGTCGTGAGCGCCGAGGCCCGCGCCTGCATAGCACCGCTGCGAACGCTGCACGGATACGGATGGGTCCTGTTGTAATCACCACCAAGGCGTCGAGCTGAGCGAAAATCTCGATGATCTAGGTTCGATAAACTGGATATCGAGGCTCTCTGAGTTCACGACTGCGATCGGTGTTCAAGTTGCGTAACTACCACCCCATTTCAAACGATGTCGCAGTTCCTCAACCGACAGCAGAGCACCTGTTTCGGGAGCATGGATCGTTCGAAAACAGTTTTCCCAGGTGCCGAGCGTACCCTGTGCAACTCCTCCGCCGATGGAAGCGCTATGCCGGATGCCGTACAGAAAACAGAGGGGTTCTGGGGCGCGCTCCCAGTGCTGGCTCCAGGGAATGTTGTGGAGGGCGACGTCGGCGCCCACGACACTGTGGTCGTACTTGTTCCTGCGTGGGTGCGGGTTTCGCGCATGCCACAGGTACAGCGAAGCCATCGACGTATCCTGGTGGCGCTCTTTGTAAGCGTGTCGCCGCAAGCGACTTGGTGCTCTCAATGCTTGGACACCGGGCAGTGCTCAGGGCTGTTGACAAGCGGTTGTCGTATTGAGACGTGTCGCTTTCAGAGGAAGAAACTGCGGGCTCCACTGGCCACTGAAGGGCGGCGCGCAGTGACCGTCCGTGCAACCAGCTCTCGAGCGCAAACTTATTGGAGACACCTGCCTGGAACTGCGTACCTGTTTGGACTGCGGAACGTTCTGCGGAACTGGTTTCAACTGACGCAAGCCCGAAAGCGGCGTTGGCAACCGCTTGTGGGCCCAGGCGGTCGCACTTCATCTGGCCAGAGCAAACCACGAACTCTATTGATGGCTTCGGATGAACATCGCACGACTTTCGGGCACACTGAGGCCCTATCCGGGCTGCCCACCGAGGTATTCGCTATCGAGGTTGGCTTCGGCGTGGACTTGCACGGACAAGACGCTCAGGTAGCGGCTGAACGGGCCTGCAACGATGCCTTGCACCGCAATTCGTACCCCGGACTACGGAAGTTTCTGCCGCCACCGGGGGACCTCCAACAAATGCGAGTACATGTTCTACTAGGCTTGCCGCCAGAGTTCCACAATCGCGTCGACAAGCACGCTCTCCGGCGACTCTTTCCATATGGGCAAGTTGAGGTGGAAATCGTACCTGGCGGCTTGGCGGCGAGCTCCGGCATTTATCTCGGGGAGCACGGTGATAGGCCGGGCGATGATCGGCTTGTTATCGCAAATGCTGTGATAACGGTCGGATACAATCCGTGATGAACGCAGCAGCCGCCTGCTCACTGGAATCCATCAGAACGAGAAGCACAGCCACACGTACACGGATACAGTCAGGAAACAAATAGTTGAATGCTGTAGTGTGCTCTGCTTAGTGCCTCGTCACGAGGGGAAAGCGGTTCCTGTTCGCATCGGAAACCAAGTCCAGCGCACGTACTATCGCAATATGGAGGTCGCTGTATGCCCGCTCCGAAGGCGGTTTGCTCGTGTGATCGACGAGAGCTCCATCACTCTTGGTTTGTGTGTTCATATGATGGACGGGAGCGTCGACGGTGACCGCTTGATCCAGAACATGCAGTATCGGGGACTTGAAGATAATCCGCTTGCATATGGTTGCACGACAGGCATACCGGCTCAATGGAGACTGCCGCAAACGCACAGCACATGGTTCACATGCCCGTGCGGAACAATGCTGGCAGAGCGATTAGCCTGTGAACTGCGGCACGAGAGCGGAACACATGAGTCCTATGGAGACTGTATGCTCGGAAAAGACACGCGTTCCCCAGGGAACTGCTGGGAAGATACTACTTACGCCCAGCGATTACCAGATGCTGCGGTGATGCAGCGATCGCGCCTTGTCACAGTGCTCGCGCTCCTGGCTCGACAACGCGAATGTAGCACAGCTGGCTGGATGCTTTGAGCACCGCCAGTCATCAGCGGATCTCGCTTCAGTTCGCAGACCAGTGCCGGCTGCTACTGACCATGCAATAACAAACAAGCATCAAAAAGCAGATCTTTCATCCTCGGGGCATTTGCGCATTTGCGATATTTGCGAAAAGCACCTAGCTCGTTTTGCTCATGCATGCCACTGGTTCCCGGCAGCGGCCGTGTGCGATACGCACTCCACAATGTGAACCGAAACGCGGCAGTGCACAAACCAGTGACTAGTCCGGGTCTTGTGCCAGATATCTCCATGCCTTGAGCTGACTCTCATCAACGCAGCCCAAAGCTGTTCCACCTCTGCAGGACGTCCATGGCTGCGACGGCGCATCCAGCGCCGTGTCAACCAAATGACGCGTGCGCGGCACCCGCAAGGGCGCTGCCTCGGTCTAGCATCACATGCACTATGGATCATCGCTCTGGATGTTGCACTACGCCGTAACGTATCTGGAAGGACCAGAAACTCACTAGCTTGTTCACCGGTATCATTGAATGATCTGGGAGATTCCGGTTCAAGGCATCGACCTTACATCATACATCCATCATCCTGCGGATGCTCGCCTGATTTGCAACGTACTCCTGATCGTATCGCATCGGTGATGCTGCGGGCGCCAGCGTCATTTCACCGTATCCAGGATCCGCGAGGGGAAGTATGGACGATGGTACGTGGAGGTAGGGCGTGGAACGATGGGTGCTTCACCGCACGCTGCTATCAAGCGTGCACTCGGGGATCCCTTGTCTGCGTCGACCCTCTGTCAAGCAGCAGAGAGATCTCGCTGTATTGCCGCCCAGCACGAGCGCGAATGCCACAGCAGGCGCTGATGCAGTGCCTAGCGGCGGATGCGGCATGTGCCCTGCATGCTGCGCCACAAACAACGCACAGCGATGGACGCATGCGTGCGCGGCAACTGACTGCATGCGTGCGCGGACACGTCGGCAAGGTGTCCGTGCGAAGGCGTCAAAAGTCGAGTGTTTGGTATTTGTGCCACAGCGCACCAGCCGGTGACTCTGAAACGAGGCGGATGGTCGTTTCAAAACGCAACGTCTTTTGCGAACTCGTGATCGGAGCTTGAGCGCGAACGACTACTGGTCTAACGTTCGCCCACAAGAGCTGCGTGTTCGATACTTGTAGTTGAGCTGTTGTGTTGGAGCGCACGCGCACTTCGGCTACCAGGCGGTCGTCGTGAGCAACTTTCGTGACAGCGTTGGGAAAGCCCCGTATGTATACGGTACGGTCACTTGAGTTCAGTTGGTAAGCGGTTCCGAGAAAGTTCCAAACAGGTCCTATCGACGCATAACCTCTCTGGAGGAGCGCGTCGCCGCACTCGACGGTGTCACGGACCAGGAGGGTCCGCTCTGCAATCGCCGAGAGAAAGAGCTCGCGGGTCCAGATAGTATCCGCTGTGCCGTACCCGCGTATGCGATACCGAGCGGCTGCCTGCCACGGGCTTGATCCTGCTTCGCCTAGCGATGTCATAGGCGCCGCCTCAACGTCTCGGGGTCGAGGCATCGGGTCCGTAAGCACGTTGATATCGAATAGCGACGAGGGCGATGCCCGAAAGATCAACAATGTGTAAGAAGGTGCGGTAATACTGCCGGCACCAGCTGGCGGTGGCTTTCCCGGCTCGCAAGCAGTGTTCGGAAAAACCTCGAACTTCCAATCAAAAGCAACATACGGGTATTCGGTGACGCTGAAGGTGACGCTGCCGTTGCGCAGGGCATATGTGTTGAAGGCAACCGCATCACCGCCGCAGTTCTCGAAGGCGACCTCTGCACCGTTATCGCTCGCACCGCGCATGCCCGTGGAGGCCAGCAGTGGTGCAGCGCGCTCCTCTCCGGCACCTGATACGAGCCTCAGGTTGCGCACTGTAAGCTTGCCGGTTCCGGGTCCTCGGTACTGCACTCGAAACGTCACAGTCCGGTTGAAGTTGCGCAACAAACTCGCGGTTTGCTGCAGGGACAGAAGACCTGTTGCAAGTGTCTCAAACGACATTCCGGCGACATATGGCTCCAGATTCTCGGTCGGGAGCATCGCGCTCTGCCAGATGCCATTCATGACACTGGGCATGGATAGTTGTTGACGCGGAACGAGCACCATTGTATTTGACTGATTTTGGAGGCGATTATTGTAGCCGAGGCCGTACAGAAGTACGGCATCGTTCATCGAGAGCATGGCCATTGTTCCCAGTTGCTGTGCATGGGCATGGTACGCGAAAGGCGATGAATACACACTCGCACAGGCGAAAAGGGACTGATTCCCGGCATCGGAGCCATCCGTCGCGGTAACGATGACTTTGTCGGGCGTTTGAGGCACGCGCGCTGTCACAATTGCACGGGTTGCGGCGCTGTTTGCGCCCACAGCAGCAGTAGCGCCTGCTCGCAAGTCGGCCCATGTTGGGTGTGCTAGCAGCGCCATGTGAAACAACGGCTGTGTTGAGCGGACAGGATGGAGGAAAACGCCAACCGAATTGCCAGCTTTGGTTGTGAGCGGCCCGCTAGTTTGAAACTGCCAGACGCGATACGCCGCGGCCTCGAGGAGCGACACTGCAGTCATGTCGCCACTCCCGGTTACGTGGCCGGCGTAGAGCTTCGCAGCGAGCGCCAGCACGCTGGCCCAGTCGCCAGCGAAAACGAGCGGCGTCCCGAGTCCGTCGTCGCCGTAACTCGGCAGTATACCGAGGGGCGACACCTGGTTCGCGAAATCCATGAACATGTTGAAGGCATTCGCAGACTTTTGTAGCCAATCGCACCTCGTTTGGTTCAGGTTGACCAGGACCCACAAACCGCTGAGAAATATCACGTTATACTGCGGAGCATTCTCGGTGGTATCGCCTTGGGCGCGTACCGCAAAGTCATCCCATACTGCCTCGATATACGCAGCATACGTGGTTGTGGCTGATCCGCCTAAAATCTGGGAAGGGATCGACGCGAGACAGAGCGCAGTGCCGGCTGCCTTGATCATCGCTTGATTCTGCGCACCGCGCAGGGTCCAGTCCGGCTTACAGACCGCACGGATCACTGCTGGGTCGAGACCAGGGTCAGACACAGTTATCCAAGAATTTTCGAGACCGTAATGGATAGCGGCCGCCAGTGGTAATGCAGCGAAGAAATCACTGGCGAGAGCTTTGGGGTTTCGAGCGAAGGCCGTACCGTATTCACGTAGCAGCTCGCGAAAGAAGGGACAGTCGGAAGCGTTGCCCCTCATCGCTAACATGGCCGCATACTCAAGGACATTATGGGCATATCCACGGCGCACTAGGCTCGCTGCAGCCTCTGATGATGCGAAACTGGTATAGAGCAATTCTAGTGCTGTTTGAAAGACAAACTGTTGTGCGGCACTGTCGTTGAAGCCAGCCGTTGCCATCAGGGATGAGTTGCACCGGTCGTATGCGTGTGCAGAAACCTCTCCGCCAAGCGCGACCGTAGCAGCATAGCAGATAAATATGTTGAAGAGAGAGAGAAACACCCAAAGGATTCGACTGTGTGGGTGCGCTCGACGAGGCCGCCAGTGGCGCATGAGCTGCGCACCGCGGTGTGCAAATGCCTCGCCCCAGCCCGCACTTGCAACTCGTGCTGATGCGAATGCCTTCTCGAATCACGAACAAAATTTATTCGGGAAAAAGTGCCACAAGAGCTGGGCCAGAGAGGCACATGCGATAGCCAGCATCGGGGCCAGCTGACCCGCACGCCATGACGCTGGACCCGTTCCAGGGCGACGTTTCGGCACACAGTGCCAACACAGCGTCGCCTGGTGCGCCCCGGTGGTACTGATGCGGAAACGCTGGCGTCGCCATAGGACAGGGGCTTTGGACTCAGAATCGGACCCGGGCTCGGGTCGATGCAAACCCCGCCCTGTCGACCGGGATCAGAGCTGGTGGGCAGGTCGCCCTGGATCGAAGGGCATTCGGAACAGATTCTGTATAAAAATGGATCTTGCGGACAGGGTGTCGGTTACGCGGCATCGGTATGCAGATCGTTCAACGATCCATCCGTTTGACGGATCGGGTGTCGCGGGAATGCCCGTAGCCAGAGAGCGGACACGAGCATCTATGCTCAGAACGTCTGCTGCTCCGTCCGTTTGTCTGGTCGCGTGTCGCTAGCATGTTAGCAGTCGGGAGGAGGATGCCTGTAACGCTGGTGAGTGCTTGATATGCCACGACTCACCGCCGATAGAAGCGAAACAAGGAATGTGCGGGTGCGTTCGTTTGACGTGCTGTATGAAAGGTGACTGGAGTTCGCATTCAGTGATATTGTTCCTCTGAAGCGCTTCGGGGGCTGACAGTCTGAAAACCCGCAAAGTGTCGTCGCCAAAGCAGAAAATAAACGCAGATCCTGAAGAAAGCTTTTCGACGTGGCCGGCGCTGCGTTTCCAGATATTCGTTGCACGCGACAAACCTGCCGACTGCGAAAAGCAGTGTCTAGGCACGGACGAGGACATGAGTTCACCGGATGCGCGTGCTGATAGCCACTGGAGCAGCAGCGTGCTCGTGCAACTGGGGGTATCGCTGCTTCGCAAACGCATCGAGCTGTCTGCTAGTACTTGCGTTGCACCCATGTCAGAACAGAATAGAATAGAACGAGTCCAGTCAGGGAACGCGGGAGAGCATATTCAAGTGGGAATCCCTTCCAATTGCTCTCAACGCGAGCCTTTGCGGGCGTTTTCGTCAACTGCTTACGTTTCCTCTCTATGATCGCTGACTTTAACGACGTCGGCTTCCGCTTTCCGTCCGACTCTGTTGTCCGCATCCGAAGGACGTTCATGGCAGTGTTCAAGTGCCCGATTTCGACGCTGCCGGCTGTTGTCTACGCATTTCGTGCACAGGCAAACGTTGCGATCTACGCGTCGCTTGCCATGCTGTTCGTTTTGGTGTACAGTCTGGGTGCGGCCTCCGCGGCGGCGAAAAGTGGATATGGTCAGGTATGCCCGAAGGTCCACCACGCCTCCGTATCCGAAGGCCGCTCTGTGGCGCGACAAACGCTTGCTTTATGACTTGGTACGAGCCCTTACGGGGTAACGGGGGCTTCCGCGTCTGCCATTCTCTGATTCCGCACCTGGTGTTGTACGCTACGTTTGCGAGCCTCTTCTGGGTCGCGATCCGAGGCGACTAGTCGGTCCGCTGCACGCGCGGGCGCGCGCTGCTGCATTTGTTGTAGGTTTAGAGATGGCGATGTTGTCCATGAGGAATCATATACCGTCAGGAAAATCTGGGCTAGAGAATCGGTCGAGAAGTCTGGATCCGCGTACGCTCACTTCATACAGAGCCGAGAAGTACGCTACAATGGAATCCATCACTGTGATGATCGAAGACTGAACTGAAGACTCGTTACGATAGAAACGGTATAGACGGGAGCCTTTGGGAGCATATTCCCTGAGAGGTATGCTGCTGGTGGTGCTGGTGCTGGTGCTGGTGGTGCTGGTGCTGGTGGTTCCGAGATCGTATTCGTCGTTGACCACACAAAAAATAAGACAGCTGGTCATTCGTGTCTGATCGATTATTGTTCGTGACAAGTCCAGTAAACTTGCGGAATGAGCTTTTGCGCAAGTCAGCGAGAGACATCGTCGAGTTCGTGCTCCTCGCGAGTCCAGCAGCGCGTATTGGTGCGCTCACGAGTTGCCCCGAAACAAAAGTATCTGTATTTTGAAGCACTCATGATTTGAGCGTGCTCCAGGTAAGAAAAGGGGCAGAGTGGAATCTTGTGTGAACAAATTGATCCGCAGCATCGTAGATATGGCGAGCCCGTGTCCAACATAGTCACGAATCGTATTGATTCCGGTGGTAACGGGTCGCAGGAACCAGGCTTCCAAATCCGATCAGGAGTTCTGGAACTGCTTATGAGTCCGTGAGCACTTAGAACTGCGCATCGAACGCTGAGGGTGTAGATCTGAATGTGAGTTGGGGAGAAAAGCGGATAGCTTGGACAAAGCGCGTAGTTTCCTGTTCTTTTTTAATTTGACTCTGGCGTTGCGCAAGTGCGTTGTGCCACAGGATGCAAGCAGCAGGCGCCTGCTTTATCGTGCAATCGATAAAGCCTGATTGGAGTAAACAATCCTGTACTCCAACAGAAGAGTCGGCACTCTCCCTCACGCAACTAGCAACGACGCAGTCGCGGATGCGTTGGTGCTGTAAACGATCCTGTAGCAGAAAAAACGATTCCACGTGCACTTGCCCAGCACTATGCGCTCCTTAACCTTTCGATTCGAAAGATGGTGAGCAGCATTGTAAACGCGGACGTCAAAAACCCATCGTGCGTCGTACGTGGAGTACGGTACGGGCCCGCGCTGTTCGAGCCTACCTTGCGGAGCACGTCGTATTCCCGGTGACTTGGATAGCTGGCCATTGACGCAAAAATCCGCATGAGGCGCGTATCCGGTGAGCTGGGTAGTTCATAGCGCGGCGTCTGCGAGCTCCAACGCATGGCGCCTGGTGCACCCGCGCGAGAATGGTCTCCCATTGCTGCATCAGGCGTTTGTCCCAAACATATGCCAACAGCAACTCAGGGCTGCCTCTTATCAATTCATGGAATGCCATGCGTAATTTGAATATACTGTACGACTAATACAGCGCGCTGGTTGCGTGATGAAAATGGAAAATGAGCATCTGAACGGTAAAGTCTAGAACCGTTCGTGAACGGACCCGAGAGGCACCACAGCAGACTTCTCTTGCTGTAGTCGTCCAGGAGCAGGCAAACTCGCCACAAGAAACGATTTAGCGCCTCTGTGTGCTTAGTGTCAATTCGCATATTTGGAAATAGTCACGTCTCCAAACTGATCAATGTAGTATGCGACCTCCGACAAACATTCCTCCTAGATACTCGTGACCGGTTCGTGCAACGAGCAGCGTCAAGCAACCCAGAGCACGAGTGTTCCGGATCTGGAAGCCGAAGACGACGCGCAACCCTCCCAGTTGGGTACGTTTGCTTCGAAAGCATAAAAGATTGGGTCGTCGTGTGACTCTGCAGCAGAGGTCATCAGGCGGTTTTTTGTCGGCAGTGTGTACGTCGAGAGGCATCAGCAGCGTCACCGGATTCGTCGCGTAACTTGCTATAATCCGACAAACGCGCTCTTCTCGAAAACCATTGTTGTACCTGCACCTTGACTCGACAACCATTAAATCGACCGAGAGCCAATCTGTCTTTGTTGGCCGAACACAGCGACGCCGAATCCCGCTTTACTGTAAGCGACCACGATACGCTCCGTTTCGGATCGTCGCTGTATGGGTCGAACCTCTACTCCCGACGGAGAGCATGACCCGGGAATCTGTGAAAAGCGTGTGCATCTCCTGAGCCGCTGAAAACCTTCGTCTGGTTACTGGTGGCACTCACGCACCCGGGGACGTTTCAGATAGACTATCGGATCCTGCGTCCGCGAAAAATTTGCTGCATTCAAAGAGGAGCGTGCCGTGCGCAGAACAGTACCTCGTTCTCGGAATCGGGACCCGCATGGCGAACGCTGCACCAGAATTGTAGCAGTGTCACCGATTCCTGCGTATCCTCTAACGCTGACGCAGCTTCGAAGTCACAACGTAGCGTTCGTGCTGTGGGCAAGCAAAGCTTAAACAGGATCGCTACGAAATCGATTTCGCGGTGCACAGCACCGATTCGCGTCCCGGCTCATAGTCGTGTTCATCCTGGTCGACTTGCCGGTTTCCGAGTCGCCGCCTCACTGCCCTATATCTGGCCACCGTCTTCGGTCTCTATAGGGTCAAGTTCATCGAGATTTTCCGGCCAACGAACCAGCCGCATCGCACGGATACCGTTTGGCTCGGCCACGAAACCGCACTCTTTTTCGTAGAATATTACGAGATCTTCCGGAGCAATCATGGCCACTGAGCATAATGGAATATCCCTACTGAGGTCGTCCAGCATCCTTCGAATGATATTCCGACGCATGACGGCCGGGTTGGGCAGATTCGGGTCCACCAGCACGTCCCAAAGAGTCGCGTTCATAACACCATCGGAAATACTGCGCACAAATGCAACAAGGCGCTGATCTTTCCCAAGCAGACGAGCGGAAACTACCGAGAAAGAGTATTTCAAGCAACGTAAAATTTTACGTTCATCGCGTGGCGGCTCGTTGCATCGTACGAATAAGTCGTTGAGCTCCGCCGGCGTGAACGCTTTCTTATCGTTCGAGAAAATAGCCCGCTGTGATGGGTACGGTGTCACTCGTGGTCGCCCAGTCGAACTGGGTTCTGAGTTTGCACACAGAAGTCGAATTCGAATGCAGCCGGATTGCCTACGCAGTTGCCAAAGCGGCAACCGCAGAGAACGAGTACGCCTCCGCACCAGAGCTGGTGAACGCCGCCACCTGTCCAGCGAAGCGTGCGGTTCCGCGTTCGCACCGTTTTCAATTTCGAAGCGAACACTTTGCCTAAGCTTGCATGATTCCAGCCCGGTTACGAAAGCGTTGCTCATTGGACCTAGTCCGGGCACCGCCCAGCTCGAAGTCGCACAGCCGCAACAGACGGCACGCTTTAGAAGCAAACGTTGCGCAATGATCTATGTGCGCGTGTGTTTGTGTGCGTTCAAGGCGCTTTTGCGACACGGGTGTCGATGCCGTTCGCCGGGACCTTTCCGGATACAGAGTGCACTGGCCGGCGATACCACACGGATACGAGGCGCGTAATAGGAGCAGAGGGATGCTTTGGAGGCTTTCCAACGAGACCAGACTGGTGAGGTGTGGCGGTCCTGGCCATTCGCTGCGGCCAGAGTTTCAATTCGTGAACGCAGACTGATGTGAGCGAGTCAACGGAAATGCTACACACCAACCGACCGTAACGATGAAAAGGAGTTTTCTGTGTTGCGGATGTGGGCCCCTGCAGTGTACCGGAAGGCGATATCTCGTGCCTGAGTGTTGCATGGATCGCGGGTTGTGGGCGGAGATTTAGAGACAGAGCCGGCCTTCAGTCATTTTCAATGCGTCCAGACAAGCAGCGGTTGCGAGCAACAAGCAGCGCTCGCGAAGCTCTTATCTTTTTCCCGCTTCTGGCCCTCGGTGTATCCCATTCGGTATTGATTGAGTATGTGAGGTATTTCAGTGAGAACGCCTGGGTAGTAAGCTGCCGACGCTTCCGAATGCATGATCACCGATGCTGCTTTCTGATTGGTTGATGCATTCCTAGTTCGATGAGTAACCTAAGTGGCTTCCAGGGTCCGCATTATTCGAGAGCGCGGCTCTCGGGTCTGGCGCCCGGTGCAACACCAGAGTTAAATTAAAAAAGAACAGGAAACTACGCGCTTTGTCCAAGCTATCCGCTTTTCTCCCCAACTCACATTCAGATCTACACCCTCAGCGTTCGATGCGCAGTTCTAAGTGCTCACGGACTCATAAGCAGTTCCAGAACTCCTGATCGGATTTGGAAGCCTGGTTCCTGCGACCCGTTACCACCGGAATCAATACGATTCGTGACTATGTTGGACACGGGCTCGCCATATCTACGATGCTGCGGATCAATTTGTTCACACAAGATTCCACTCTGCTCCTTTTCTTACCTGGAGCACGCTCAAATCATGAGTGCTTCAAAATACAGATATTTTTGTTTCGGGGCAACTCGTGAGCGCACCAATACGCGCTGCTGGACTCGCGAGGAGCACGAACTCGACGATGTCTCTCGCTGACTTGCGCAAAAGCTCATTCCGCAAGTTTACTGGACTTGTCACGAACAATAATCGATCAGACACGAATGACCAGCTGTCTTATTTTTTGTGTGGTCAACGACGAATACGACCTCGGAACCACCAGCACCAGCACCACCAGCACCAGCACCAGCACCAGCACCACCAGCAGCATACCTCTCAGGGAATATGCTCCCAAAGGCTCCCGTCTATACCGTTTCCATCGTAACGAGTCTTCAGTTCAGTCTTCGATCATCACAGTGATGGATTCCATTGTAGCGTACTTCTCGGCTCTACATGAAGTGAGCGTACGCGGATCCAGACTTCTCGACCGATTCTCTAGCCCAGATTTTCCTGACGGTATATGATTCCTCATGGACAACATCGCCATCTCTAAACCTACAACAAATGCAGCAGCGCGCGCCCGCGCGTGCAGCGGACCGACTAGTCGCCTCGGATCGCGACCCAGAAGAGGCTCGCAAACGTAGCGTACAACACCAGGTGCGGAATCAGAGAATGGCAGACGCGGAAGCCCCCGTTACCCCGTAAGGGCTCGTACCAAGTCATAAAGCAAGCGTTTGTCGCGCCACAGAGCGGCCTTCGGATACGGAGGCGTGGTGGACCTTCGGGCATACCTGACCATATCCACTTTTCGCCGCCGCGGAGGCCGCACCCAGACTGTACACCAAAACGAACAGTATGGCAAGCGACGCGTAGATCGCAACGTTTGCCTGTGCACGAAATGCGTAGACAACAGCCGGCAGCGTCGAAATCGGGCACTTGAACGCTGCCATGAACGTCCTTCGGATGCGGACAACAGAGTCGGACGGAAAGCGGAAGCCGACGTCGTTAAAGTCAGCGATCATAGAGAGGAAACGTAAGCAGTTGACGAAAACGCCCCCAAAGGCTCGCGTTGAGAGCAATTGGAAGGGATTCCCACTTGAATATGCTCTCCCGCGTTCCCTGACTGGACTCGTTCTATTCTATTCTGTTCTGACATGGGTGCAAATGGCATCAATGCTCCAAAACATATCGGCAATGTGGCATCGATTCGAACGTGCCTTGTAAACATGTCGTGCACACGTCCGAAACAGCATTTCTTCATCTGGTCTGTACGCGGCAAATTATAGGTTTGACGGTACCTGGGGTGAGCCTCTACAGCTGCCGCTGGGCTCTGGTTCCAGCGCTGCGACGAGTCTGAACGCGGCAACCTGGAGGCTTGACCATACTTGCAGTACTTCTTCTTCTTCGGTTGCTGCTGCTGCTGCTGCTGCCGCTGCACTCCTGCAAGACTACCTGTCCTAGTGCTGCCAGCGTGCCGTTCACAAACTCGCGAGCACAGCTGTTACTGACTGCTCTAGGTGTTAACCCCGAACACGTCGCTCACTCTCTTCATAAATACGAGCCTCAGGTGAGCTGAACAAGAGCGTAGCAGCCTCGAGTTCGACGCTTTGGTGAACGCGTGACAGAGCGCCGCTGTGCGGGAGCGTCCAGCTCGCACCTGCCCACGAGGGAACGCGCCAAGAATAACACTGTCGACCCGCAAGTTTACTTTCAGTTCGGCGGCATACGACGTTCATAATCGCACATAGGTTGTCATAGGCAACTAGCTCATGGAACCTGTGTCAGAGTCTTTCATTATGGGTATTGATGAGGCCGGTCGCGGGCCTGTGCTAGGTCCCCTTGTCTATGCATGCTGTGCGTGTCAAGCGGGCCGCCTGCAGGAACTGGAAGCTACTGGAGTACGCGATAGCAAAAAGCTTTCGGCACAGTGCCGGGAACGAATCTTTCAAACCCTTGGAGAAAATGCGGACTGGATCTACAGTAGGACCCGTATACTGAGTCCAGAAATGCTCTCCGCAACGATGCTCGGGCGGAAACGAGTGAACCTCAACGAGACCAGCTATGCTGCCACCATCTCGCTCGTGAAGGATGCGCTTTCCTCCGGAATGTTTATCGAAGGGCTTTTTGTGGACACCGTTGGTGAGCCGGATGCGTACCAGATGCGGCTTAAACGCATCTTCCCCAAGATACCTCGTATCGTTGTCCAAAGCGAGGCTGAGTCACGATTCGCAGTGGTAGCTGCGGCTAGCATCATTGCGAAGGTCACCCGAGACAAGGCCCTTCGAACATGGACCTTCCCTGAGGAGGCGAATGACCCACAGCTGCGTTTCTCGCGCGAGTACGGCTCTGGCTATCCCGCAGACCCGCTGACGCAGCGGTGGCTCCGCAAGCACCTGGACCCGATTTTCGGTTTTCCTAGTATTGTTCGGTTCAGTTGGTCAACCTGTTCCCGGATTCTGGAGAAGGAATGCGTGCAAGTAGACTGGCCGGAGGAGGATTCTACCTCAGGAGCCCTGCTTCCTTTTATCATGAGAAGGAAAAATCATTCGCCGGGGCCATGCGGCTGCGCTTTCCTCGAAGCGGCGCATGTCCGGCGACTAGTGGTGGACGAGCCGCCACCATTGCCGGTGCCAACACCAAAGTTGGTACCCGCGAAGCGACCCACCCGACGACGTCCTGACTGCGCGAAGCGCTCCCGGGTCGAGCGCAAGTCAGTTTCCAAGCCGTCTTCCAGACGCGATCAAAAGCGAGCGTAGCTGCGAGCTTGCGGACGTGACGGACGTTCAGCCACGACAGAGACGAGTGCTGCGCAGGGCATATACGCACACGATCGTCCTATTCGGCAAACAAATATTATAAAACTGCTTGCCGAGAACGCCCGAACAAAAAAAACTGAGTTTGGACAATAGACTCTGAAAGAAAAACAAACTTTACCGCTTTCCACAACTGTGCCGCGAGCGCAACGCGGGAAACTACTTTCCACTCGAAGCGCTCAAAGTCTCTCCTTCACAATCACAAAGCCAGCAGTTTCGCTGTAAATCACATACCACCGAAAACCTCAGCTCCCATTGATAGAGGCGTAGGCTGCACATCGTGGGCAACTTGACTTGCTCAGCTCTGACGTCGAGACCGCTTCCGCCGTCTCAGCAGACGACCCCATTGTCGTCGTTGTCGGATACGAAGCGTACCCAGTGGACACTGCACCCTCTCCGTCTTCTACGACCACCCTGATGTAACCACCGCGGAGGCGGAGAACAAGGTGGAGTGTGCTCTCCTTCTGAATGTTGTAGTCGCTCAGCGTGCGACCGTCCTCCAGCTGCTTGCCGGCGAAGATAAGACGCTGCTGGTCTGGTGGGATACCCTCCTTGTCCTGAATCTTGCTCTTCACGTTCTCTATCGTGTCCGAGGGTTCTACCTCCAGTGTGATGGTTTTTCCGGTCAGCGTCTTGACGAAGATCTGCATGGTTTTCTATTTGTAGGTGGTCGCACAGCGCACGTTCACGAGAAACGTCGGTTACGATGAAGAACGCCAACGGACGCATAATGGACGCGCGCGCGTCGCGAAGCTGGTGCCCCGATCACACGCAGCGCATGCGCGTGGCCGTGACATCCTGCGATGCGTGCTCCCAGCGGGCGCGTTGCCTGTCCGAAAATCACGGCAACTGGGTACTGCCTCGTGGGGAGAAGATGCGATCTGTACATTTAGGTATATATCTGTACAAACAGTACGCCGTCTCTAGGATATGACTGCGATCCCATTTCGCGTCCGTGGCGCAGACATAGATAGCTGGGCGTAATATCCACAGGCGTCGCGCGTTGCATAGACTCTGGTCGAGCATCGCTTCGGGGTGCATCCCACGGCATTGCAGCGAGGGACGTCCGTGTAACCCGTCTCTGGCGGTGCAACGCATCCCTGATACGAGGTTTCGAGGATCCGATGTTTTTGGTTCCCGCTGCGCTAGCATACGGCCAGGTGGCGCGTCTCACTGCAGCGCTGGTACTGGACGCTTGAGGAACGAAAACCCGCGTTGAACGAAGAGAGAAGACCCACTTATTCAGTGTTTCCCGAAAATATGCGCCGTATATCCTTGGGCTTTTTTGATGCTCGCACGTTCTGAGCGCGTGCTGTGACACTCGGTACGATTCCGAGGAAATCTCTGGTTCACGTCCCGAGATAGCGCCTCATCCTGGATCGTCCGCACAGCAAACACCTGACATGGTCCTGGTCTATCGTAGGAGGCTCGATGACGCCAAAGGAACGCTGCCTCCCACTTTGCAAGGTTTCCCAAGATTACCCTGTCCCAATGCAATGCAGATTGCCACGGGCAGCTCTGAGGCGCCCTCGTCGCTGTGAGACAGACCTCTGCTCTCGCGTACGAACGACACGCCCTGCTCGATGAGAGTCGTTGGTCCATGGACCATGCTGCGACATTCGAGACGCGGACGCTAATAGCAGGAGCCGTCGCTCCGTAACGCACCCCGCGTATCGCCTACCGCAAATGCTGAACGCTGGCGCAAGGGCAATTGATGAAGATCGCCGGTTCTAGTGAGTCTTGCTGAATGCGCCGACGATAGCCAATAAAATCCCGGACAAAATGCTGGCTAATTTCGTCAGCAGCTCGACACTACCTCATGGGGAAACGTCAACACCTCGCTGGATTTTTCGTTCGGCGCAGTCTCGGTGACACGAACCACGGGATCTCCAATGGTGCACGATGGTTGTGCGCATCCCCGCGAGCGTGCATCATTGGACACCAGGTCCCTCAAGGTTCAGAAGCCATCACCCAGACTTTCCTTTGGGAAGCATGGTTCCTAAATACGATCCTCCAGGTGCCGAGTGCCCGCCGTCAGCGCACCTGCCTGAATCCGGTGCGTTCGCGGCCTCGCCCTAAATCGAAGGCTCGCCACCCCGCGCACCGATATCGCTTTAGTTCAGCGGACGCTTGACAGCGCACAGAACTGTTCAGAGACGTCTGTTGCGTAGACGATGTCGACCGGGGAGGATCCTCGCAGACAGGCCGCTCTTCAGGAGTACCGACGGGTGTTCCAGCAGCATGAACAACTGTCCGAGAAAATTCGCGGGCACCGAGAAACGCTGCGGCAGGTCAGAGCGAAATTCGAGAAAACCGAAGAAGACCTGCGAGCACTTCAGTCCGTCGGCCAGATCGTGGGCGAAGTACTACGGCCTCTCACCGAGGAGAAGTTTATCGTAAAAGCGTCTTCAGGGCCGCGCTACGTGGTCGGCTGCAAAGCACGTTTACCGCGACGGCGACTGAAGAAAGGCACGCGGGTGGCGCTCGATATGACGACGCTCACGATTATGCGCATTCTTCCACGGGAAGTGGATCCTCTGGTCCATAAAATGCTTGCTGATGCAGAAACACGGCAGCGAATAGACTATTCGGAAATCGGCGGACTCAGTGAACAGATTCGGGAGCTGCGTGAGGCGGTGGAGTTACCGCTGACGAACCCAGAACTCTTCATCAGGGTCGGGATCAAACCGCCCAAAGGCGTCCTTTTGTACGGCCCGCCTGGTACCGGTAAGACGCTCTTAGCTCGAGCGATCGCCTCGAACATGGATGCCTACTTTCTGAAGGTTGTCGCGTCAGCCATCGTCGATAAGTACATCGGGGAATCCGCGCGAGTCATTCGGGAGATGTTCGCATTCGCACGGGATCATCAACCGTGCATCATTTTCATGGACGAGATCGATGCGATTGGCGGGAAACGTTTCAGTGAAGGCACTTCTGCGGACCGGGAAATCCAGCGTACACTGATGGAGCTGCTTGCGCAAATGGACGGTTTTGATGAACTCGCGGCAGTGAAGCTGGTGATGGCCACCAACCGTCCAGATGTGCTCGACGAGGCGCTGCTCCGGCCTGGACGACTCGACCGTAAGATAGAGGTACCACTGCCGAACGAACAGGGACGCCTTGAGATCTTGCGTATTCACGCGCGCTCGCTAAACATTCGTGGCGACGTCGATTACGAGGCTGTTTGCCGTCTGGCAGATGGATTCAATGGTGCAGATCTCCGGAATATCTGCACTGAGGCTGGCATGTTTGCGATACGGGAAGAGCGTGACTATGTTGTGATGGACGACTTTATGAAAGCCGTGCGCAAACTATCGGAGAACAAGAAACTCGAACCCAAGATGGACTATGGCCAGGCATTCAAGAAATCTTGAAAGGGTGCTTCGACAGGTCGCTCGTAGGAGACCGGTCGACGCAACGTGTCCCCCAGGGCTGGTATGCAAATCCCTTATGAACGATACGAGTCCTCCATCGACGCGCATCCAGACGAGCCACCGTATCCACGGAGCGCCTCGGCACAATTGAGAGCCATCGAAAACCGCATCGATCACGCCTGCTTGTCAAGGGGATATCGTATTCGCGTCCATAGGGTACAGGGTACCTTCTCCACCGAATTGTCTAGGTCTTGGAGGGCGCCGCTTCCGGAAACGGGCCGTATAGATCGTGTTCATTCAATAAGAATGCGATGCGATCTGCTTTGCATCTCTTGGTCCTGAAAAGAACCGGAATTCATCAGTTCTGCATTCCTGTCATGAACCCGATGCTGCACACAAAATTCTGGTTGCCAAGCCAGTAAGCACGTCATGCGCGCATCGGCGAACGATTCCTGCACGCTTGCTGGTTCAGGAGTGGAGCACCATGCGCCGCACCGTGCCAGACGTTCGTGGCTGGAACACGTCACAAACCTTGCCCGTACAGGTGAACCATAAAGTTCGATTCACTCTCGAAAGCAGTCGATGACGCGAAGCATTGTCGCTGTGCCTGCGGACCATGAGGTGCTTGGCGCGCTCTACACCCGCTTCAGTTTAAAATCGAATGCTGAATTGCTGGCTCTATTCTTGCCTTTCCAAATTTTTTTAGAAGCTCATCTTCGACATTCAAAGTAGACCAGCAATGAAACTGCGAATTCGTACGTTGTTCTAGCGTTCTCGGTTGTGTTTTTGGAGTGGCTCCATCACCGCTTTGCTTCTGAAATTGGTAAGGTCACCGGAATCAGGATGATTGGCGACGCCTTCGAACCAGGGCTCGTAAAAAACCTGGGTCATCAACCGATTCATATGTACAAGCCTCCACGCTTCTCCCTGTCATAAGTGTAACATGTTGAAAACACGTATTCTGCAAGTTTTCAATCGTTCTGCTTCAAAAGAAACTCGTTGGCGCGGCGTTTCGCGTAGCGAGATTCCGCATGAAAAGCTCGACGTCGACCAGTGACGACTTGGTTACAAGCTCATGCCGAAAGCTCAGTCAAATTCTCACGCATCGCACTGGATTCGGTTTGCCAGACAAATCGTCCTTATCTATGGCTACGGACAAAACTGCATTCGACAGCAGTGTGAATCCACCTACGGCATATGCTCCCAGAGGCTCCCATCTCTTCCGTTTGCGAGGAAGAAAGGGTCGTAGACTTTGACTTCAGCCACCGCAGCTATCGCTTCCCGAGAAGCGTGTGTCACCGCTTCGTACCAAGGAAGGCGGACAGATCCAAAATTCCACGCCTGGCTCTCCGTCCGAGATTTTCCTTGCGGTGTTCTGTCATGGGAAATATTGCGTGACACAAAAAAACCTCTATGGAATGGAAAAGCTCGTGCTTGCGCGTGTTCAACGGATAAAGTAGTCGCCGAGGGCGTCGTCTGAAGGAAGCCCGCGCGTGGTACGGAAGCCATCGAGCGTGCCAACGGAGACGGACACTTCAGGAAGTCTTTTCTCTCCGTCAGGGGGCGTTGATCGGGCGACGAAGCAAGTGTTCACGTGCGACGGGGCGGCGCTCGGAGGAGGAGGCGTTGCGGATGCGTACGCCAATACCTCATCACAGCCGAGTGGCATCGCTGGAAAGGGCGAACCGAGGCTGTGTACGATGAAGATGAGTGTGCCAGGCGAAGCGTAGATCGCAGCTTTCGCCGACTCATCAAATGCATAGACCATAGTCTGGAGCAGCGACACCGGGACTTAAAAACGGTCATCAGCATCCATCGACTGCTGAAAACGGAGCTGGAGAAGCAGATTAGATCGGAGTATGTACAGCCTGAGGTATGTAAAATGTGATTAATGGAACGAAAAATAACCCACGACCATATAGGGTACATTGATACCCAGGTGCACAGGCCTCCCAGTCTTTTTTTGGCCTTCCGCATACAACCAGTTTCAGTTTGTCCGGACGCACTTCGAGTCTGAGACACTGCCCTACAAAGTTAGACCGCCTCTTCTCCTCGGGCCTCGTCTTCAACGCCATACACTGTCTGAAATTGATGGTGGAGTTGTAGAATCGGTTCACGAACTTCATGCGTTTGTCGCCTCTGGTGGAACTGACTATTTTATGTATTATTAGAACTCGCGCCCTCTGCGCAATTTGCTGCTCTGTCAGTCCTCCGTGCTTTTCTATTGCTGGAGCGCTTTGCTGGCTTTTCTCCATCTCGACCTTCTAAAGTTTACACCCTAGCTCAAATATTAGATTTCTTATTTTTGAAAATGAATGCACCGCTTCAAGCCCATAGGTGATGGCGTTCCCCGAGCGAGAAGGTCTTGCGGAAGAAAGACAAAGCGAAGGGCATCGTGAAATGTCACGTTGTCTAATAGAAGGGCGTCGCCGGACGTCAGGGAAAAAGTTGTCAATGGTTCAACAAAGTGGTTGCTGCTGTTGTATGAGCCTTGTCTACGAGCGAAACTGACGTCGCCAAGTGCATGCACTTTAGGTAGAACGTATGATCATGTCCCCGTTCTCTACGAGCTCGATCGTACACACAACGGGTTCTGTCTGCACGAATACCTGTATACGCTTCGACCATTTTACCTGAAGCAAGTCTCATCCACTGGGAAAACAAACCAAGGTTCCCCTGCTTCATGCCGATCACTGAGTCGCAGGAAACCTGTAGTAGTTTCGATTCCCATGGAAGCTGGCTGTGTATGAACCAGGACCCTTTTTTGCGACTGTATCCCAGTGTTTTCAGGACCACACGAACAAGCTGTTGAGAAACAGGCACGCCCCTGGTGGCTGTTATCTTCACTTTTGCTTTCCGTGTGGTGATCAGCGGATCGTTATCCACCATTGAACAACAGCAGTCATTCACAATATCGGTTTTTGGCGCAGAACGCATGTACTTCGTTCATCCAGTGTTCCTCAACTATCTTAGCACCGTGGCATGGCAGAGCTAAAGGATGATGATTGCGGTTCTCCTTTCACTGTTCACTAGAGAATATATATCCTACAGACAATCCGTCTACGATCTATACGGAATATTGCATCGTGATTTCGATCTCCTGCTTTACTCTCCAACGTGGATGAAACCAAACCGAGCTGAAAGGCTACACTAGAGAAGAGCGTGAATCAGTCGCAAAAAGAGCCTGCCGAGTCTGGTGATGATGAGAATACAAAGCGACCCCTGAACATGGACGCCCACAACCGAGCTGCTGGACCTGTTCCATTTTATCCCCCGATGAATGAAGGCGTGAGCGCTGGACTCGTTCCTGCACTTCCTACTGCTCGACGTATTGAAGGTGTCGGGAAGGTTTCCCGCTTCGGTGCTGTAGTCGCCAAAATGACAATAAGGCTCGTTCTTGTGCCTAGCGTTGTTTTTATAATGGCATGACATTCTACTGGTGACTGCTATTTGTCACGAGTACGCTGTGGAGCACACACCATTAGGAGCAGTTGGCACTGGCATAACCAGGACAAGCGTTCTACTCCTGGGGCGGTGCGGCTCCAGCGACGCCGGTACAAGGCCGCCAAGAGTACACGTGTTGGCAGCTGGTTGACGATTTACGACGTGCTTAAGGTACCAAGTTGGTTCGATCAGCGTAAGCGCACGGTGTAAGAGAGCCAAACACCTCAAGCTGGCAGACGCTTCACCGAAGTGTTTGGAATGACAAGCTGCAACGGGAGAACCACGAGTTCCGGGAAAGCATTTTTATCGCTTAGCGAGTGGCCAAAAGATGTCACCGTAGGCTCAGTCGTCACGCTCTACGGGTCTGCGCTTTGTACGCTCTGGCCAAGCAGTGCTCGGGAGGTGGTGGACGCTCCGCTCGTGTGCGATGAGAACCCGCCGCACCTGGTGCGTTCAGAGCTGCACGACGTCAACGCAGTGCGTATTGCAGCACCAGCTGCTGCGTTTGACGCAGTTGCAGACAAAGGAGCCCCTCCAGAGCAGAACCGAGCATGCGTGCAGGTCATTGGTCCCCGGGCTCCTGCATCTGAGCTCTGGCTCGAGGAGTTGTTGTTCCCCGAGGCAGATGCATCGCTTGGTCCACCACAGTGCGAAGATTCCGCCTCACTGCGAGCGCTTCTGCTCTATTTGCCTGTCGTTGCCGGTGCAGTGATTCACCAACGTTGGCGAGTCCTTCGAGTCCACGGAGGAAATTGGATTACGCTCGCAACCCAAATCCACCGAACGCCCAAACGAGTTGAACATACGCTCGTGCGCGCTATCGGGGACGCGACCCCCGATACTCAAGTTTACTTCCGTTTTGCGAAGAAGCTCATTGATTACATCAAGACGCTCTGGTGCCTGCCTCGAGCATATGGCGGCGGCGTCATTCATGGGTGTATTTTGGCAGGCCCTGCCGGGGTCGGCAAGACGTACGCCGTCAGGCAAGCATCGCAGGACTTGGAAGCGGAGCACATTACTTTCAGGCTCCGAGAAAAGGGGCGCGACCTGGGGACGCTTCGCTCAAATCTAGAGGCGCTAACCGCTGAGATATTTTGGCGACTGAGTAGAGCGTCCTGCGAAGAACGCCCTTGCAAAAACACCATCATTCTCTTCGAAGATATTGATCGAGTGTGTGGTGAGCGAGCGCCTTTCGCCGCGAGAAACGCTTCTGAAGCAACGGACGCGCTTCCGCTTCTACTTGTGAACTGGTTTGATACGATCGAGCATCGACTGTCGGCTGGGCGTTCGCGAGTCGTTTGTGTGGCGACTGTGAGAAGGCTCGGCGACATGCCGGTCTCTTTGCGACGAGGGGGTCGCTTCGAAGGACTCATTCACGCCACGGTACCTACATTCGAGGAGCGGATCGCGCTGATGCGAGCGCTTGGAGCACCGGACCCGGCGTCTCTGGCGGCACAAACGCCCGGCTACGTGGCCAGTGATTACGTTCGCCTCGCCAGTTGTGGATTTTCTTTTCAGAGAGCCGGTGGCGTTGCCGCGCGAGCGCACCAGACGTATCGAATTGAGCACCCAAAATGCCTGGATGTTCTCGTGGACGGAACTAATGCGTCAAGTTTGCGACATCAGTTTCGTGGATTCGATGCCCTCGGTGGACACCACGCCACAAAAGAAGCGCTGTTCCGCGCGTTGGCCTGGCCTCTCCTGTACCGCAGTACCTGTGTGCGACTGGGAGTGCGACCTGCTCGTGCAGTGCTGCTCTACGGCCCACCAGGATGCGGGAAAACGCGTCTCGTTCGGGCTGCAGTGGAGACGCTCTGGCGACAAGGAGCTCCGTTCACCTTCATTCATGTTAGCAGCGCCGATCTTTATTCCGCGTATCTGGGAGAATCCGAGCGAACGCTACGTGAAATTTTCTCGATCGCACGCAGCTCGAGTCCCGCGCTCGTTTTTCTCGACGAAATCGACAACCTTATAGGAATCCGAAATGCAGACACGTCGGCAGGGGCATCTGATGTCGCCAATCGTCTCTTGGGGACGCTCCTCACCGAAATAGATGCTATGAACGAAACAGATGCGCATGTAGTGTTGACTGGAGCTACCAATCGTATCGATCGCGTCGATGCGGCGCTACTGCGCCCGGGACGCTTTGACCTGCAGCTCGAGGTACCGTTGCCCAGCGCAGTCGATCGGCGAGCGATCCTTGAACTCTACCTCACCCGGGCGCCAACTGAGACGCCCATGCGAACCACGTTTGACCAACAAGCATCAGAGACGGCTTTGCTTCCTGGTTCCGTTGCTTTGGATGAACTAGTTGCCCAGACAGACGGCTGGAGCTGCGCTGCGATCGAGCAGCTATGTTTCGACCTTGTCTCGCGACAAGCTGAGCTCACTGGATGCGAGCAAGCACCGTGAGGCTCACTAAGCCCCTGGTACATGCACGACTGCATGCATGCGTGCATGCGCGTCTCACAGGGCATTGCTGAATCGCACGAGCCATCATCCAAGACGTGGCACGTACGACGCAGAAGACGCATTCATGCACTGGGGGTATTATCGCGCGTATGGCCTCGAAGAGGAGCGTAGAATACCGCGCACGACACTGCAGCCCAGATACATGAAGACGTGTGTGCATCGTTCTTTCCTGGTCATATCGATCCTCGATCAGTTCCGGAGAGCGGCATTTAAAAACGTGGTACGCGCTTATTCACTGTATCTCGAGGCGCATCCCTGGGCTCGTTCATACGCTTTGAGGGTCACCAGTTGTCCGCCTGTTTTTGTTCCTCGGACAACAGGGGAATCGGCACTGGCGGTCTAGAGGTTATTGCAAGGTTTGCTGGCAACTCTGTTGGCCAGAATCTTGCGTTGCCCATACGACGCGCAGCGGAAGCGCAACAAAACATTCTCTCACATATAAAGCGCTGCTGTACGCAAATATATCGGATGATGATGGCCCACGTCTAATTACAACGTTCGATGGAGCATGATGCGGGTGACATCCACCAGAAAAGCCGCCGAATCATCGAGAGAATCCAGGGTGTTTTCGTCAGGTATCTGTTTCGCGACCTGCTCGAAATGGCGAAGCGCTCGCTGATGCAACTGAGAATCGGTGCGATGCTGCCAGAAGAGACCACGATAGAACTGGAAGCGAATCTGGTCGCTCAATGTCGCTATTTCGCTTTCGTGCTGGCAGAGCGCTTCCTCAACCGCAACGTCATTCGTCCTGTACAAGTCGATCAGAGACAGAGGTATATCACTTGTTGGAACGGCCGCGAGCTCGCTCTGTGATAGTATTGGCGTTTGTCCCTTGAGCCGACGGTACGATGCTATCCGCCACAAAACGTGCTCCCAGGTCAGGGGATCTCCAGTGTCTTCGTTGCCAGCGTAGATGTAGTCCCGACCGAGCGCAACAACTTTATCCAGGGCCTGGAACGCGTCCTCAAACCTGCGGGCGCAATAGAAACACACTGCCTGCTGAAAGAGCTTTCCCGGTGGTTTCCACAGCGGAATATAGGGACCTATGAGCTTTCGCAGCTCATTCGGCTCGGCCAATGGGTTCCCTACACTCCCGATCTCATTTCGCATGACTTCTAGATAGTATGTAACGGCGTCTGAAACCTTGCCGGCACGGAATAGCGCGGCCGCTGCGAAAATACGCACCTCGGAACCCCGAAAACCCATGAGAAGCGCTCGCTCAAGATCAGCTACCGCTAGCGCCGCGCGATTATGCTGCAAGTGGACGACGCCGCGTATGAACCATGGCCACGGTACGTCCGCATTGTACAGATTGAAGAGCTCATTCGCTTGAGCTAACGCTTGGGCGTACTCAGCAGTTACCTGTATGCTGCTATTCACGAGCCGAGAGGCACCAGCTCTGCGCGGCAACGCGCCCAAGCGAGCACGACGCTGTGTGTCGCAGCAGACGCTACAGCGACGACAGGAAAATCCTCGTTTCCGAAGCAGCAGCCCCTGGTCTATGAAACAAATGTTCGTCATCCTGAACGAAGATTGAATCTGCAAACGAATAGAACCCTAGTTTGGGAACCCGCAAACCATGTCGCTTCCCAAGGTCGTCCCAGTAACAACGAGAGTCGCTGCAGACGCACGAGCTGCGACGCTCCGCTCTAACAAGCCACCAGTCGACAACGACGGCTTTCTTCGGGCACTTGCACACGGTGCCTAGCGTCGAGGAATGCAAGCAACGCGCGCCGCTCCCGCACACCGACGCATCGATGACGCAGCGGGCGTGCGCGCGTCGTCCGAGCGGTTCACCGAACAGGCCGCATCTAATATCATACCTTTCTGTATCTGATGGGAGGATATCGACAGCACGCCCCAGCATCATCGAGCGCACCACATCGCGCTGCGATTGCCCTTCGCACGCGGCAGAGATCCCGCTGCTGCCCGCCTAGAATGCTACCGCGTGCGCAAGCCGCAGCGTACGCATTCGTTCGAGCGTCGTGTCGCGGTACGGCGTGATGATCCGCCGGAGCGCGCGCGCGCTCATCTCGTCGTGCTTTCTGCGGCGATGCGGCGCCCTGAGCGGCCGCGGCATCCTCGCCACGGATCCGGTCGATCGATCGATACGTTCAGCCGTCGAGCGCGCTCTTCGCCCTAGAAGCTTTTCGTATTTTCACACTGTAAAGTTGGAGTTGTTTGGAAACACAGCGGCGCCATCTATGAATACAAGCATATATGAAAGTCGAATCAGAGGCGAAAAGTCGAATGATACTGTAAAACAAGGTACACCAGAGGCAAAACGGTGTTTTTCCGTTGGATGCTCAGGGCGGACTGGCGGTGTGGCTGACGCTTGCCCGCACGCCAGCACTGCGTGCGGTACGATGTGCGCGTCGGACCAGGCCCGTTCTGACGCCCAGGCTTGTGACAAGGTGCTGACGGACGTATCTGTTCTTGGAGGGACTGGTCATCAGGCGATGATTACGAATCGGGAGTTTCCTTCGGTCAAGGCGCTGCTGGCCGCCATTCCGGACGAGTGCTACGAACGCTCCTTCGTGCGCTCGTCGGCATACGCGGCCATGTCTGTGTTGCTGACGCTTGCCTGTGGCTGGTTTGGATACACGTATCTATGGAACCTCCAGGTCGGCGTAGTGTCGCGTATGGCGGGCTGGGCGTCGCTGGCCAAAGTTGGCATGCTCGTGCTCTGGGCGCTATACGCTGCGGTAACCGGAACGATCGCCACCGGCGTCTGGGTCATCGCACACGAGTGTGGGCACGGTGCATTCTGCTCGGCGGCATGGCTGCAGGATCTGATCGGATTTGTGCTCCATTCAAGCTTGTTGGTGCCTTACTTCAGTTGGCAACGCTCTCATGCAGTGCATCATGCCCGTACAAACCATTTGGATGAGGGCGAGACGCACGTTCCGCATACCGCAAATAGTGTTTCAGGGAAGACAAATCTACGCATCATGCACTGGATTGGAGATGATGCTTTTGGAGCCCTCAACGTTTTCATGCATTTGGTCCTGGGTTGGCCAGCATATCTTTTGTACGGTGCCACGGGCGGGCCAGTTCGTGGCCTGACCAATCACTTTATACCGTTCTCGTTTGGACAAGGTGAGCTGCAATCTGTGAACGAGACCTTGCCGAGACCAGTATCGCTGTATCCCGGTTGGCGATGGAAGCTCAGAGTGCTAGCCTCAGATCTGGGGGTACTGGCGACGCTAGGGCTACTCTATAGCTGGGCCCAATACGACGGGCCGGTGCGCGTTTGCGTTGTGTACGGCTTGCCATATTTGGTCACAAACATGTGGCTTGTACTATATACATGGCTTCAGCACACGGACGTGGATATTCCGCACTATGACTCGCAGCACTGGAGCTGGAACAAGGGCGCGCTGCTGACTGTCGACCGGCCGTATCCAAAGCTCATCGACTTTTTGCACCATCACATCGGGACTACGCACGTGGTGCATCACGTATGCTCGAGAATACCCCATTACCATGGTAAGAAAGCCACAGAGGCTCTCAAGAAGGCTTTTCCCGAACATTATCTGTATGATCCTACACCAATTCTCCAGGCGATCTGGCGCATAGGATGCAACTGCGTCGCAGTTCGGCAAGTCGGAGATCTCTGGGTGTACACTGTATCCTGCGGCGAAGAGGAAATGAATGAGCGCGCCGTTGATAACGCCGTTCGCAAAGCACAGAAAACGGCCTAAACCGATTACACGACCAGCATCCGTTGTGTGGCAGGCCGGCGGAGCAGAGCAGCTGACGCAGCTCCTCCAGTCCTAAACGTGAAGCGTAATTTTGCGTCGATCTTGCACCTAACTGTTTCCCGCTTTAGTAGTGGAGCGCAACCGTTTTACCGGTGCGTGCGCAGCGGGCTCTCACAATCTCATTCACTGGGGTAGTTCAAGCGACAAGCCGTGCCCGTACCTCGGACAACGCTACCGCGACCTGCTCCTGCCACAGCTGCGTTCCGGTGTCGTGCAACTTGACACTGCGCTGGAACCATTTACTTGCAGAAGCGTTTCAGGTGTGCGCTTTGCGTCCCCCGAGGCTACGCCTCCCCACCACGAATAGCAAAGTCAACGCTCGAGGCGCTCTGCTTCGCGCGCCTTGCGTCGGCGTCGACGGTGCTGGACTAGAGGTGTGAGCAGCACCGTGGATGCAAGTGTTCCAGCGCTCACCGTATAAAAAACAAGTCTGGCAAGACGATCACTCGGATGCATCGTGCCCTTCGCAAGCCCACTGCCGAGGTGGACCCGCTCACCATCCATCCATCCATCCATCCATCTAATGCGCTATTCGGCGAATGCGCTCGGATCGCGCTGAGGGCGCCTAAATTCCTGGCCTCGGTCGGAGGCGATCGCAAAACGGCGACAGTCGCCTGTGCCTGCAGCGCAGAGGTCTCTGTTCGCGTGCAATGCACAGATGGCAGTAAGATACCATTTAGGAATAATTTATACTGATTCGTTCCTATCGCATCCAGGGCATCCTCAGACGGAAATCATGACCCAATGATGCATATTTGGGACGGGTTGAAACAGAGCGACCCGAAAAGCTCCAGCTGAATCTACGCATCCGTGCAGCGTCCTGCAAACGCACACATCCGCGTTAGGAGTGCGCCTCAGCGCAGTTCTTGACCCGTTTCTCTTTGCCTGCTAAACATGCTTCTCGAGCAGGACTTCCAGGGATTTAGTTTTGACTTGTTTCTGCGCAACCAGCAGCTTTTAAGACGCTGGTCTAACGAATCCAAGGAGAGGATCGAAAACGTCCTGGCAAAGCCGCCACGCAAAACCGGGACGACCATTGCTGGCGTACTCTTCGCTGGCGGTGTCGTGCTCGGAGCAGACACGCGCGCGACGGAAGGAAACGTTGTGGCTGATAAAAACTGCAGCAAGATTCACTACATAGCATCAAATATTTACTGCTGTGGAGCTGGAACGGCTGCGGACACGGAAGCCACGACGCAGTTGATCGCGAGCCAAATGGAGCTGCACCGGCAGGCCGTCGATCGCGACTTGGTTCCGGTGGCCGCTGCAATGACGAGATTAAAACACTACTTATTTCGCTACCAAGGATACATATCCGCGGCGCTTGTTCTAGGTGGAGTTGACGAGCTGAATGGCCCTTCGCTGTACACGGTATACCCGCACGGAAGCGTTGACCAGTTGCCCTATGTATCAATGGGTAGTGGCTCGCTAGCGGCAATGGCTGTGTTTGAAGCGCGTTGGCATGAAGCGCTCACTGAAGAAGAGGCAAAATGTCTTGTATACGAAGCGATCTCGGCGGGAATCGAGAACGACCTGGGCTCCGGTTCTAATGTTGACCTGTGTGTCGTGAAGAACGGTGGCAGGGCAGTCGATTACCTGCGGGGCTATGCGAAGGAAAACGTTCGTGTTTACCGAAAACCTACAGGGCACGTGTTCGCGCGTGGCACGACAGCTGTCCTTGCACAAGAGCTGCGCAAATACGTTCAAGTAACGCGCGTCGTCTCCGATTTGTGAGCGCAGCGGCAACTTTCACACATCTGTGCCGGAGTGTGAGCGTCACGAACAGCTTGCACGGCATACCGGCAGGATTTCTATTGAACAGCGCGTGTCTGGTAGACGTCGCATCCCTGGAAAGTATGAGGAACTCGCGCACACGACCTGAGTCGAGTAGCGCGCCTCTGGCAGATCGGGTGCATCGCTTGATGCTCCCCGTGCATTGGTAGAGGCAGTGTGCTCTCCAGAAGTTCAAGACTATTTCGCGTTGCGATATTAGGTTAGAAAAGACAGAGATCAAGAGCCGACCGTTTGCGTCGTTTTCAAAAACGATCCATGCCCCGAGACCCTGAAGCACGATCTCTCTGACCTCGATCAGTAGGCTATACGCAAATGATCATGTGAGCTCATCTCGTGAGCATCGGAAACAAGTGCGTATTCAATCTCGATACGGTATGGTAATGTTCTGCGTTTCGCAAATCAGCAAAGTCTATGCGCTTGGCTGCCTCACGGGCACGCCTGTCGCTCTGTCTGAGGACTCCGCTCCGACTCCGCCGCGGCCCTGCGGGCGACACGTTCGGTTCCCATTCTGGAGCAGTCGTGCGCCCAAGTTCGCCGTTCGCACGCCGACTGTACCGCACTGTTGCATATATTCCGCACGACATCTGCTCCGTCACCAGCGGGAACATGCGTGCGGTGCTATTCTGGCTGCTTACTCGATCGCGTAGCAGTACAAGTTAGCGAGTCCTTACGCGATGTGACGGCTTTTGCACATCGCAATGAGTTCGGCACTGGCACAGCGTATACTCCAGACTGCCTTGGCGGTGGCGCGAGTCCGCTGCCACATCGCCTAGGAGCGTTGCATCAGCGACTGTGCCGAGCTTCCTCTGCGGTTTGAGCTTCTCGTGAACTCGGATCCGTTACGGTTCCATTAGATGTCCCGTTGTGGTCCAGAGTCGGCGATTCGGGAGCAGCAGTTGGCCAGCTCGCGATGGCCGCCTCAGCAGAACGGCGGCTCAGTGCGGCGTTGTGCCAGATTTCCCATTGCTGAAACTCCTCCCGAAGCTGCTCGTTGCGTCGTATCTCAGTGACAATGGCTTCGACTTCAGCCTCGCGACGAGTGAACGATTTGAGCACTTCGCGGCCGAGAAAGAGGCTCGTCTCGAAACTCTCCGGAAAGGATGCGTGCACCCCAATGCTTTCGAGGTAGCGTCGCTCTTCGAGATTGCGTGCCCGGGCAAAAATCGGAATCTCACGAAAAGCATTTCGAATCGTTTCAATTGTTTCACGAAAATCCTTGGTGTCCATAAAGTGACTCCCATGGAAGGTGATCACGAAAGCGGCAGGCGCTACAATCCCCATTGCCCGCAGCGCATCTACATTTCGAACGTCTGCACAGACACAGGGAACGCTGAGCTCTACGGCGCGCCTCACGACGAGTGCATCACGATCAAAGGCGATGTAGGGTATAATTTTCTTTGCCAGCATACAGCTGACAATCCGTCCGGCCAAGCCATAGCCACAAATGACAACCATATCGTTGAGGGCATGATCACCAGGGATGATCGCCTTCAGTTCCTCGGGTCCTGGTATAGTATTTGCGTCGACCACATCTCCCGGCAGCGTCTGTGTGGACTCAGACGGTACCGCACTTGCAGCAACGACGGCGGTGTCGCTGTCGGAGGGCACAGGCGCCATGGCGGCCTGCTCCTCCGTCTCCGGAGCGTGGTCGCCTTTTGCGGTAGCTGAAATGTCTGCTTCCATGGCAGGCTTTTCTGGCGCGTTTGCAGCCGAACCCGAAGGACGGAAGAGGCGGGCGCCAACCTCTGCCAGAGCCGGTGTCAAGGCCATCGATGCTACGACCGCATCAATCAGAAGTGCGTTCACGGGTTCCGGCAGATATCCCAAACGTTTCGCCAATGCAAACGCGACAAAGGCGAACTCACCTCCCTGTCCGAGAAGCAGACCAACTCGTGCCGCCTCCGACCAGGTCGGGAGAAAAGGACGCCCCACGAGCGTCGCGATCGACGACTTTGCCACGAGCAGTGTTGCAATTAGCGCAGTTAGAAGCAGCGGCTCCTGCCAGAAAAGATTCAGATCAGCAGACATGCCGGTCGTGATAAAGAATAAGCCTAGGAGCATTCCGCGGAACGGCTCTACATCCACAGAAATCTCGTTTCGATAGTCGCTCTCCGAGAGGAGCACACCTGACATGAATGCTCCCAGCGTCATCGACAAGCCCATGTGGTCTGTCACCCAAGCCGTCCCCAGTACCGTGAGCAAGACCATCGCTGTGAAAGTTTCCGGAGACTTGGACTCCTTCACGAGATCGAAAATGAAGCGCAACGCCGCCCCGCCCACAAGAACGAGCGCTGCGAGACCGCCAATCGCCTTGATTACAGTCAAACCGAGTTGCTCCGATATCTGCTGCAACTCGTGCCAGAATCCACTCGGAGTGCCCATGCTTTCAGCGACTTCGCCTAGATCAGACAACAACGGCAGCAGCACGAGGAGCGGAATCACCGCAAGATCCTGAAAAAGGAGCACCCCGAACGTAGCCAAACCAATTCGGGAGTTCTGCTCTCCACGCTCCTGTAGAAGCCGCAGGACGAAGGCGGAAGACGACAGCGAGAGCGCCCCGCCAATAACGGTCGCCTCTTGCCAACTGACACCGTCGCCACCAACCAAGTATGCACCGAGCCCGAGTATTGCCGTTGTCATCGCCATTTGCAGGGTTCCGAATCCGAAGACGTACTTGCGCAGCACGCGCAGTCGTTTCAAGGACAGTTCAAGGCCCATTTCAAACAATAAGAATAGGACACCAAAGTCAGCAAGCGCCGTGATATCCTCCACATCACGGACGAGGCGCAGTCCGTGCGGCCCCAAGATAACACCAGCAAGCAGGAAACCTAGTATGGGCGACAAACGGAGTTTCTTGAACACGGGAATCGTCAACACCGTCGCCGCAAGCAGTTCAAGTGCGTCCCGCAGCGCAAACGCAGTGCCACCACTCTCGCTCACCAGGTTCCGCAAGGTAAACGCCGTGCAACGACCAGTGTTCACTCGCGAGGTCCCAGGTAGCGCCAAGCGCCGCCGAGGAGCAAACTGCCCGGAAAAGATGTGCCTTGCTGAGCAAGGTTTCGTGCCACTTCGCGACACATTGCAGCGGTCAACGTTCGCTGCACAGCAGTTTGGGCGTTCGCCTCGTGAATGCGTTAGCGCTGGTGCCTTCGCGGAAACAACCCACGCTGAAAGCCTCGCTGGGTACGCCTGGGTTGTAACTCGGACTCTGGCGCTGCAGGAAACGCACTGCATTGACCAAGAGACGAATAGTACCGTCTGCAGCGTGCTTTTGCGTCCCCACGCAGCCTGACACCAGCACGAACACTGTGTCCAGAAGCAGTAGTAGCAGTAGCAGGATTCCGCACTTCACCGGCAATGGGCGTTCAGCCGACGACGTTCTAGTCAGGGCGCGTCGCGATTTTTTCAGCGCATTTTCGTAGAAAGAGCAGGTATCCGCGCATAGGCACTTGATATCAACGGTCGGGAGAGCGTCCAACATCCCATATCCCGACTCCAGAATCCGTTGCTAGTCCGTCTCGTCGGACGCACTGGCCACTGTATAGGTACCTGAGTACGCAGAGCTTGTCTTGAGCGTCCGCAACTGCGTCTCTAGCGGTGCCGCTGCGGACGCAGCACGGAAGCAGAGCGGCTCTGGTATACTACTGCGGGCGTCGAATCGAGGTATGGGTCAACCGAGTCGGGTTCGGGACGCATCGTCTTTGATTTGAGTATAGAGAGTCTGCTTGCCGAGGTCTGTGTTCGCGTTACGACGCGTTGGAGAAGCTTGGTCGTTGGCGAGCACCCCAGGGACCGAGTCTCGCCTTTGCTACCATATGTGAAACTCGTCCCCGTTTCGTGACGCTAGCACCTGCTCCGCAACGTCTCGTGAAGAGGCGTACGAAAAAGTGGGTCGGATTTTTCATGCGGATCGCGGAACTTTCCACCTGGAAGGTAGAAGGTGCCGGGCGATGGACGCATGCAGCTGGCGCGAGGCAGTGCATGCCTGGCCGGTTGCCTAGGTTTGGCATGGCGCTGCACTTGTGCATTCGAAGTGCTAACCATGAGGTTCGGGCATCGCATACAGAGCTCGGCAGGGAATGCTGCAGAGCACGGAACTTGCCGGTGAAATGATGGGGCGTTCTTCGATTGCAAAAACGAAAAAGGAGGAAACTGCGGTTCTACGCCGTGCACTGCATTCCGGAACACGGATACCACCATGCCTTTTTTTGCTTCATAGTCGTGCATGCATTTAAGAACGGAACTGTATCCTATAGATATAAGATAGGTCTCGAAAAGACTTTATGCTGTAAATAATCGCCAGAGATGCACGAGCTACCTTGTCCTAGTCGGTCACTCCATGGGTCGCAAGCACGTGAATCACGCTTCTCGTCGTCCGTACCCTGAACGCCATGTATTCAAAGGAGAACACATCAGACTCTATCTGTACGAAAGCGTCGTCGTCAATGTGCTCCATCCGGTGGGATATCCCAGAAATACTACCCCAGACGCTCGACGATATGAAATTTCCGATTCTTTGGTACGCACGTTGATAAATACACACAGAATAGACGATGAAACAAGCGTGCCTCAATTTTAGTCAGTCGCATGCTGGGCAACATGGAGCATCGAGTTCGCACTGAAACGTGAACGCGTACGACAAATGGTACAGAGGCATTTGTCTCACTTGACGAGCGATGATTCGGGAGATACAGTAAACCTGTGTATGGGTACTCGAAGAGCGGCAAACCGGCGTCCGCTCAGGAGAGACAACCGAGCATGCCAATGGTATGCGCTCTAGCGACGATGCTATCGTGCGGTCGCCTTCGAGCCGCCAAAGGCACAGGATCCTGCACCACTCCATTCTTCGTCGAAGCACACTCGGCGGCTTCTCCTTCGCAGTTAGACAACGTTGATTTGGATCATCCGAAATCGGTGAAAGAGCACGCAGTTGAGATCGGCGTTGAGGTGCTCTTCGTGCAAGTGTATTTGTCCAGTGTCAATCGAGTCGAAGGCGTTTTATCTCTCGCCCAACTTCATTGCAACGCTCACGAATCCACGTCCAAGTCGCATGCATCCGTGATACCGCTATCCGACGAGTCGTTTCCAGCCTCCATCAGCCCTGAGCTTTCGTATTGCTCCTCTGCTCGTGCACGATATATAGAAGGCAGGAGCGCTCGCGACGGAAAAGCTGAAGAAAATTTACTTCAGAAATGGCAGCTGCATGCATGCATACATCCATCCAAAAGCGATCTTCGGGCTCAGCGGTCATTCAGCACGTCTGAGCCCAGAAAAAAAAAGCGCGTGTGGAGTCAATCGACCACGTCTATGCCACGCCGCCTAGTAGAATAGAAGGCGAGCAAGGAGAGGGAGAAGAAACCACCAGACAAAACAGAGCAAGAGAATCCAGAGAAGAGGACAACGAATGACAGGAAGGGAAATTTGCCTGACATGAGCATCACTCCGGAACACGAACACGTCACCGGGGAGAAGCTTCCAAAACGAGCGACTTCGAACACCATGAAGGAACACGTAGCTTGGTACTCGAAGAAGGTTCGTCTAGATTGCCTCGACGTGATGCACCTCGTCGAACAATTGTTCACTGGAGTTTCAGACGCTGCGCTGCCAGTTGTCCAGATTCCTCTGAAATTTTGTTTTGATCAAACCTTCGTGCGGCGAAATAACTGATAATCGGGACAGGAGGCGAATACGGTCGAAAAGTAGGATCAGAGATTCGCACATGTGCTTCCTGGGCTACCTTGATACGCCGCTGCACAACGTAAGCTTCGAAAAAATCGACAGCGCATCTGCTAAAATGCATCCAAACATACTCCAAACCTATGTGCGGGTCAATATCGAGCGCTACATGACAAGCTCCCTGGGTGCGTTATACGCGTTGTACCCTCATGTATCTAGCCCGAAAAATGGAGACTGATGGAGGGGATTCTACGCTTCACGCACAGCGCCCATGAACGTGGAGATCGCTCACGCGCACGACCTCGGGCAGGACCGTAAGAGACCACATGGGGGTCGGCAAAGGTTTCGGGCGTCCAGAGGCCAGAGGCCTGCATCCACCAACCTGAGCACGGAGTCGGAAGGCGACATAAGCGAAACGTCCCGTTGTTAGGTGCAGGCCCACAGCACCGGACGTGCTGGAGCGCGAAAGGACTGCACTCCTGTCTCTTCGGCGACAGCGTTGAGTGCGCGCAGGAATCGATTGCTTGCAAGCCTATCAATGCGTCTCGCACGACATACACACATGATGAGCACGAATGCGCGCGTAATCCGTTAGAGAGGAGAAGCGCGTAAACCAGAGTCGGGCTACAAGAGATTCTTGTACTTGAAGCTGATCGAATGTCAGTTATATTGCGATTCCATCAGCGAGCACGCGAGTAAGCGGTTTCTGCACTGCTACCTGAGCACAATCAATCAATATCTGGAGGTGTGGCGTGCGCCCGGAGTATCCATCGGCTTTGTGTCGAGCAAACAATCCTGCAACTCGTTGGGAGCACCGTATGGAGATTGTGCTCAAACGCTGAAGATAGTCGACGAAGAACATCATCCGTGGCCAGGAGAGAGCAGGCATTGCTTCCCGAGCTGGAGCGAGGCACAAGATTGGTCCAGGCGGGAATCCAGCAAGGCTGCATCGCCGCATGTATAGACCGGAAACGATTCTCCTGCTCTATACGAGGGTGAAAATCGTGTTCCCTGATTCGATACCATTGCATATCAGTGACCCGATCCACAGTGTGGCCTATGAATCCGCTACCTCATGCACAGGATGTGTTTGACTCCGCTTAAAAAGGCCTCGACGCCCCGTAACTCGAAAGCTCAGGTCAAGACACCTTGCGATTTCCATCCTGACTGTAAAATCAGCCGTTCCGGTACGGCGTCTCGGTCACTGGTCAGCCCGAATCAGGTCGCTCAATGCGAATCACGACGCAAGGCCTGGCATCCACGGTCGAACGTTTCCGCGATGTAGCGCCGAATGAACAAGCCAAGAGTGCAAGCGACCGGACCACATACACCACTAAGCGACTCACGTTGCCTACATATGCAGGTTACTGTCCACCTGTGCGAAGTATCCACGGTGTCCGATCAGAGCCCCGAGGCAGAGGCACCCGGCCCGCCCACGCCGCGCCTACGTACCCGGTAATCGCCACTGGCAGCTGGCTAAGCGTGTTCACCGTAGACTCGGCAGCCGTCGGATGCCCCGAACAGAGCCAGTCACGGTTCCAAGTCATCGCACCTGTCTTGAACGTGAGCAGCACCAACCCACACAGAAAATAACGTCGACAATCTCCGTGTCTGCTGACACGTCTTCGCAGGTGCAACCGTCTGTCTCGAGGTGTTCGATTTTGCTCCATTGAAAAAACGTTTACCTGTGTCAGCGTTCTCCGATTGTGCGCTTTATTCTTTTCTTACTTTTTTGCGTTATTTTTTCAGTGCACAGTAAAGTATCCATCAAACATCCTACCTCCAAGTTACATTACCTATACTTCATCTCGGATATTCTGGTCGTTTCATACGTCCTATCGAGTGTGCCTAGTACCTGCAGTTCCGTATTCGCCTTTGCACCTTACATGCTAGAGCAGATAGTTCATCGAGCTAGAACGGCGTTGCAGTGCCACACAGAGGGCGTCGGCTTGAGGTGTGCTTCATCCGACGTAGAATTGGGTCTCGTCGTCGGTATGTGCTCAGCGAGTCTGCGGATGCAGGCTTGTCTTCGCTGCACGACACGCTGGAGAAACGTGGCTGTTAGGATATATCCTGGGAGCCGCCTCTCTCCTTCGTGATCATGCATGGAATGCGTTGTTTTCGGCTGGCAATGCGGGTTTGTGCTTGACACCCACCATAGTGGGTAACTGCAGAAAGCGCACTGTGCCCGTGTGCGTATCCGTTTCGCTGGACCTCATACCTGGAAGGTGTCGAGGTGTTCGATACCATCGTCCTCGGCGACTTGCTAGCCACGCGATGCCGTCGCCGCGCGCGCGCGCGGACGTCAGACGCTGCAGTCGTGCAGGTCGAGGTTTTCGTGCTCGCAGGGCCTCTACGAACCCCCGCCGCCTACGAAGACACCGTGTTCGTTGCTGGGGTTAGGCCATGACGCGCGCTGCTTCATCAGGCGCGGATACCTGGAAAACATCCAAAGTTAATGCAAAGCAAGCGCTCGTAGACAGAGCGGTCAATGACGCCCTGGCTTCAACGCTTGTCGTCGAAAACGTTCCCGTGATCCCGGAAAGCAAACACGCGAAACTCGTGAACGTGATTCAAAAGATCTTTTCCCCGTTGGGTGTGATCAAGTATCTTGAAATTCCGCCGACCGGGGGTTATGGGATCGTGGAATATGCTACTGCAGAAGAGGCAGAGCGGGCTCGGAAGCAGACGGACGGTTTTCAGCTCGATAAAGCGCACCGCTTTCAAGTGAGTCTTCTTAGCGATGTGGAGCGGTTGCGTCAGCTGCCTCCGGATGCTTCTTTTGAGCCACCAGCAGAGCTGCTTGCGGAGCTGAGTGACGAGACCGCGCGACACATGGAAACTCGGCCGAACTTGCTATCACACTTGGCGGATCCACGCGGGCGCGATCAGTTCGTCGTCTGCACGGGCGTCGACACTGCCGTGTACTGGGTTGACCCACTGTTGCCTCCGGAACTTGAGCACGAGCGAGCAAACTGGACAGAGTCTGACGTAGCCTGGTCTCCGCAGGGCCTCTATTTGGCGACTTTTCATCGGCAGGGCATTGCCCTCTGGGGCGGCAGCGAGTTCCAGAAGATCGTACGCTTCGAGCATCCACAACCCCGTCTGATACATTTCTCTGGAAACGAGCGGTATCTAGTTACGTTTAATGCCCCGGACTCGCCAGAGCCCTTGGTCGTGTGGGAAACCGGCACTGGTCGCCGCCTAAAGGTTTTCGAGTCGCCCCTGCGTCTGCCGCCGCGCCTCTTGGAGCGTCTCTGGAGCGATGTTCTTGAGGAACGGGCACGAGCGGATGCAGCGAACCCAATGCTCGCGTCCATGCAGTCCGCGGAGTGGAAGCGTATGGAAACAGAACGGGAACGTGGGATGCCGCCTCCAGATATTGGGCGCTTCCCGTGGCCCCTCGTGCAGTTCTCCGCTGACGAGACAATGATGGCGCGACTCGGAGAGGACTGCATTCACGTGTTTGAGATGTTGCCTGATCGGATTGAGCTACTCGATCATCGTCCGGTGAGCGTTCCGGCTGCGCTCGGGTTTGCGTGGTCACCCACCACGCCGAACCTCCTGGCCATCTGGACGCCCGAGGAGGGCCAGTCGCCCGCACGCGTCTTGCTGCTGGAGATGCCAAGCCGCCGCGAACTGCGACAGAAAGCCCTGTACTCGGTCGCGAATATCGAACTCATCTGGCACCCGCAGGGCAAGTACCTCGCCTGCAGAGTCGAGCGGTATACACGCAGCAGAAAAGGTCGATTCACAAACTTTGAAATATTCCGTGTGAATGAAAAAGACGTACCAGTGGAGACGCTTGAGTTCTCCGAACGCGATAAGGTACTAGCGTTTGCGTGGGAACCCAAAAGCGACCGATTCGCGATTCTGCATCAGCAACATTTGCCACCGAATACAGCAGCAGCAGCAGCAGCAGCAGCAACGACGACGACGCCATTGGGCGGGCTCGGAACCGCTGCTGGAGGCGTTGCCGGTGCCATGGGCCTGGCAAGCGGCTCGACGCGCCCCATGGTGACTTTCTACGAGGTCCAGAAGGATACCGTACGGACCCTGTTCAGGCTCGAACGGAAGCAGTGCAATCGAATCTGCTGGTCACCGACAGGTATGGGGCATGTTCTGCTGGCAGGCCTCGGCAGCATGGGAGGCGTCCTCGAGTGGTGGAATGTTGCCGACCATGAGCTCATGGGCGTTGATGAACACTTTGCCTGCTCCGACATCTGCTGGGATCCGAGTGGCCGCTTCGTGTGCACCTGGGTGAATGCGAGCGCTTCCCGTATTGAGCATGGATATCAACTCTGGACGTTTTACGGGCGGAAACTTGGTGCGCCCCATTTTATGGAGAACCTTTTTGAGTTTTCCTGGCGCCCGCGCCCCGCCAAGTGGTTCCTATCTGAGCAGGAGGAGCGGGAAGTACGCAAGAATCTGAAACAGTACCGTGCCAAGTACGAAGCCGAGGATACAGCGATGCGCGCCCATCGACGTCGTGACATTCGAGTTGCCCGCCGGGACGCGCTCGCGGAATGGCAGAAACTTGTGGAACGCAACCGTGCGCGGTATCGAGCGGAGACAGAAAAACGTGCAGCGCTATGGAAGCATATCCCCGGGGGCGAGCGCCATATCACCGATGCGCTCGCAGCGGATGCGGAAGGCGCTGCTCCCGGTGACGACGAAGTCCTCGAAGAATGGGTCGAACAAGTCCTTGAGGTCGAAGAAAAGGTGCTCGAAAAATATTTGGACGAGAACGACGAGCGGGACTGAACGTGAGCATCGTTGGCCTGGGATTCAGCGACCTACATTGGCGCGTGCTCAGCTATATAGTGGACCGCGACGCGAACAAGCCGTCTGAGGATGCCGTTGCAGCTGAGGCGGTGTCTCTAGGACTGCATATGCCGGACACACGAGCTGATGAGAACGCGAGTGCCACCTGCTGTCCGCGCGGTTTGGTTGGATGCGCTCCGATGGGGTCCCGATTTCCCGAGAGCGTCTGGACGAGTCATACAGGGACCGTGCTGCCTGCTGGCGCGGCAACACGCTTTAGACGCGACGTGTTGCGGCTGAGCGCGTAGCAAGACTTGCGCTCGAATGCAATGGAAACGAGTACTGGCGATAACCCGCTCGCGATTTCGTGTTCGTACCGACCACTCGGTCGGGAGCAGGGATCAATGCGTACTTGAAACGAGCGCCGGCAATCATGCGCCCGCGATATCGTATCCTAATGAGCAACGCCGTCGAGAGCAGTGCTCTGTGGTGTCCCCGGCTCCATGTGTCTAGCCAGACGCATTTGCGCAAAGTATTCATTCGGATGCTCGACAAGTCGCAGAGAGGCTATCGATAGTCGCTGCGAATCGCCGTAAACCCGTGTCAGTGTCTCCGATGGAGCAGCAGTGCCGGCCTCATGCTGCTGCTGCTGCTGCTGCTCCTCCTCCTCCTCAAACCGGTTACCGCGATGCTGCAGCCCGGATCGTAAGCAGCCCGCGCACGCACGCTGTGGCTGTCCAGCTGCAGCATACCGAGTTATTTCCTCAATGTCCATGGGATCTGTGATCCGTAAGTGCGTTCGCACGGCTTGTTCAAGCGCTGGCTGGGCGAGCTCTTGAAAAGGACATCCGTGGTGCTCACCTGCCCCCGGGCGCATGTCTAGTATGCGCGCACAACTAAAGGCTGGACAATTTTTCCGTTTGCCCTCGAGGCCGTAATTATAGCGAATGCCGTACGCGTACTCGCGTTCAAATTCATGATTCGCGATAGGTCGTCCATTACTGTTGACGCGAAGAGCGTCTCGCCAGAACTGGAGCGAGTCGGATAGCGTGAATCCAGCCTCTTTGAGAAAGAGACCGAGCTGGAGGCGCCCTCCGTGCCGCAGATGTCCGCATTGTCGTAAGCGCTCCAGCAGCAGTCGCATACACAGCGGCATATCCGGAATGGCGGTATCGAGCTCCGTCAAATGCAACTCGGTACCCAGTGGTCGATCGATGCCGTGCAAGCGTCCAGTGCCGCGTATTCGGGTTCGCTTCCAAGCACTGTGTTGTTCTCGCAGGTAGAGCAGAATCGGGGTCAGGCGCTCACGGAGACGGGTTGCTTTGGGCGCCACCGCGAAGTGCTGCTCCGCGGTTGCGGTACCTCGGCGCAGGAATATTTCATACCACCCGAGGACGAGTTCATTTACGGCTAATGCCGGTACCCAGGCGTAGCCGGCTTGTAGCCAGAGTTGTCGGTGACGTACCCATTGCAAGACGAGCTCGAACGGCACGCGAAACATGGGCAGACCCATGTTCTCCAGGTTACCAGTCCCAGTGTGTCCCAGGTTTTTGAGCTGTTCGTGGATCAACGGATAGCCATCGCCTCGCAACGTATCGTAGACTTCTTTCGGGGCCTTTTCGCCAGGTACCGCCTCCAAGAGCGGCCGCGGGGCAGCACGCAGCTCGGGTGGTGCCACCTGCTCGGCTAGCGCAACGAGGCTGTCGATGCTGCGCAAACTCAGGGCACGTCGTCGCAGTCGAAAGCGCAAAAGTTGCCGTTCCGCTTGGATCCACCAGTCTCGCGCGAACTCAAATGAACCGAGCGCCAGTCGCAGAATAAAGTGCGACCAAGCGTCGGCCTTTCCAGGGTACTCCTGCAGAAACCGGTAGGCAGGCGAGCGTAACATACGCTCGATTTGCGCCTCAGCCTCAGCCGGCTCCAACTCCGAGTCGCTCAGCTCTTGGAGAAGCGCGAGTCGCTGCAAACCCCAACCGAGAAGCTCACGCAAGGTGCAAGAACCCGCTGAACACGTGAGGTAAAGCGCGTGTTCGGTAGCGTTCGCAGCGCCTGCATCACCTGTACTTTGCAAGAAGACGAGGCCGCCAGAGGCTCTTCTGCTATGTAGCGCCATGCCTATTACAGGAACCCCCAGGCTTGCGGATCGACGCTAAGATTAAACTTGTCTTTGGTCAATCAAGTCTGGAAGAGCCGCTGCGAGCACCCTGTCCCCGTTTCTGTGTATGTATCTAGGTGGCTGTGCCCGAGAGAGACAGGAACCCAGGAGGCCGCGCTGGATCGCCCGATCGCCGATGGCGCCAGCTGTGCAGCCAGCATCGCGCCATCTGGTGTGTTTCGCGCCAAATCGACGCTCTCTGGGTTGTATCGATCGACGGGTGCGCGCACCACACGCGAATTCGATTGCATCCTGGATACGCAGGCAGTCGGGGAACGCGTCCATTGCTCCATGATCGATCTCAGACGAAATGGTCATTTCGTGTGTTCTGCCGTATTCACGCGCGTTTGCGCTGCGGGGTGTCGCGGGGGCTCGCTACTAGCCGGCGGACACGTACACCATGGACGAGGGGTGGTAGGGATCGCTCCCCTGGTGGTGCCTGCGTATCACAAGACTGGAAACGGGGGAACGTTTGTGGTGCAAACTCCGAGGGCGCGAAGGAATCGACTGCTGCACTGGGGCTATGTGCGCTGCGTCGTGGCAAGCGCTGCAGTGCGACTCGCGCGACTTCACCGCAACGCAGTTCTTGTTGGCTGAGGAAAAGCAGGACAAGACAGAGAGGCGCCCAATACCCGAAATTTGCCTCAGTTGCAGCGTTCCAACACCGTGTCGTTGCACGCAGTGGCCAACGGCTTTGCCGATTTATTGCTCAGCGGAGCTGCGACCGAGAGAGACCCAGCCTCGCGCCAGGTCAGCCATGCCTCCACGCAACGCCTATGAGTGTTTCACAAAGCTATCCGGTTTCCATGTCTCTTCCAGTGCGTCAACGGAACGACCAAAATTCAGTTCACAAGGAGGAATCGTGACTCGGGCTAACGGAAACGTGAAGACGCACCTCAAAGCACGGCGGTATGCTTCGGGTCGCTGGCTGGACGCGCGCCATCAGGCGATGCTGTATGTCGATCGATCAATCGATCGATCGATCGATACAACGCCATCCATATCGTACGACGCGTTCGCGTGGCAGTCCATCATTCGACCAACAACAGCTATCATCCATCATGACGTGCTGAGGCACGTACCGCAGTCGACCGGACCAGCTGGCGGCGGAACTGAGGTTTCGCTTCACTAACGCGAAATCGACCCAGTGTATTCACCCGGAACCGTGCGTCAAATCAGTGCTGCCGGGCATCTTCAGCTCGAGGACCCTGCTAATGACTGGTCACCTCGAATATGCCTCGCGATCGCCCTGGATCTCGATTGCATCGTGAATGGGAGTGCGTTGCGGATAGTGTGCGCCCGAGCTTTGTCTTGTTGCAGGGCGGGTTGCGTTTGCGCTTACGTCGACCACGCTCCACTGGCAGATGCTGGCAGAATGGTGCACAGGTAACGGCTTGCTTGGTTACGTCTCATGCTACGGGAGCTACTCAGCGCAGTAGCGTCCGCGCCTGCAAACCCACGAAATAGAGGTACGTGGTTTATGGCGACAATGGTATCCGTCGAAAGGTACCGATGCAGACACCCCGGGACAATGGGAATCCTGGGGAGAACCTCAGACCGAATGCCGCCCCCGGATTTGTAAGCAACGACGTTGCTTGTGCAGCACGTGACACGTCGTTTATCATTATCATCATCATCATCGTCGTCGTCGTCGTCGTCATCTCCGTCGGGATTCGTAGAGAGGCTTTCCAGACTGGGCCTCAGCCACAGCGCTGGGCGCACGGGCTGCTGCAAAGGCGCCGATGCAGCCATCCAGTGTCTGGTGCTGAACTCGTGCCCGTTATTGATTTTTGGCGAAAGCACACGACTGCAGATAGCTCTGAACCCCGATCCCAGTTCCATTAGCCGAAAGGGCAATCGGTTTTTGTTCGCCTCGTGGCGCTCTGCCTCGCCTGCGACGAATGTAATCGACGCGCCATACGGGCAGTTTACCACTACCGCCGTCAACGCCGAGCTACCAACGACGCTGTAACACCGCAGATGCGGTTTCACGCTAGAAGGGCGACTCAGTCGCACTTGGGGAGCAGCTCCTTTCGCACTGCACAAAAAACGCAACGCAGCCAGGCTGCACGGCCGGTTTTGGCGCTTTTGCGGCGGCATTCGCCCAAGGGCACGCACCTACGCATATGTTCTGCGGACGCTTGCTCTATCGATGTACCGCGCACGCACGTACACGCTTCCCGTAAGGCACTAGGTGAAACCGCGCATTGCTTTCTAAAGTTTGATCTGCGAAAGCCAACCCGAGGAAGCTCGCCATCGCGCAGGACACTACAGAAGCAGCACACAAACACCCTTGAGCGTGGTCTTTGAGTCCTATGAGCGGGCTCGCCTCATTGGGCATAAAGTAAGCGCAGCAAGGCCGTATACGGCGAAAGGCTGTACACCCATCCGCCCCGAGTGCACCGGCGAAGAGCCTGATCGCGCGCTGCAGCGCACCAATGCGTTACTTTTAGAAACGGGACATATCGGACAGGGATCGAGTCTGATTCATTTTCAAATTTCAAGGAGAAATTCGTTCAGCTGTCTGGGTCATGAGGCGCAGCGCTGTGCTCGGCGAGTGCTCGCCTCAAGTGACTCGTGCAAAGCGATTCGCTGTCCTTGAGTGGAGAAGCTGGGTATGGCTCGGACGAGGAACCAGGCACAAAGCGAGTTCTCTTCTGAACAGCGGACCTGTCTACCTTCGGACGACCGCGTGCTCGGCGGCCCGCCGACCGTCGACTCCGCAACGCCTACCTCTTCAGCGATGCGTGCAGCGTCCAGCAGGCAAGCAGGCAGCGTGTTCAACGCTGACTCGGAACGTCCGAGCAAGTCGGCGAACCGCTCACCGACGGTAACGAGTGCCGCGCTCGACACCGGTCAATACGGACAGACGAGCTGTCGTCGGGCGACGCGACCTACGGCGTCAACACAACTGGACTACGTGGACGAGTCCAAACTACCGCAAATACCACCCAGTGTGAATGGACGCGGACCGTGGCAACCATGTGAAGATGAGAGGCTCAAGGCCCTGGTGAATATGCTTGGCGTCGGTGCTTGGCCACGAATTGCGCAGTACATGGTCAATCGCTCCGGGAAACAATGTCGCGAACGGTATATCAACAACTTGGCTCCGGGAATCGTCAAAACCGAGTGGACGCGCAACGAGGAAATGCGTCTCGTGCAATTACAAGCGATCTATGGAAACCGCTGGTCGGTCATTGCGAAAGAGTTTCCCGGTCGAACAGATAATGCTGTCAAAAATAGGTTCAATAGTTACCTGAGGAGGCTGGAGTACCAAAAGCGCCAGCAAACAGAAGCCCTGAAGAAAGAACGACTTCGGCAAGAACGCGCGCGTATCACTGAGGAAATCAGTAAGCAAAATCCGTCGAAACGACGAGAAAAGCTCCCAGACGTACGCCCTGCCGCTTTGGCGATTCCGGTACCCGATGAGGACGCAGCCGCAGTGACCTCACCCCGCGGGATCGAATCCTTACCGCGGTCGTTTTCGGGAAATTTGCACATCCATGATGTTCGAACGACCTGTTCCAGGCCAGAACTCAAGCGCAGACGAAGCGGTGAGCGCTCCTCCACGAGCACATCGTTTAGTGCGCTGGGATCAGAGGCGCTCGCGCAGCCGCTGCTTGCATCCGGTGCTGAGACGACAGCTCGACTCCATCAAGACGTCGAATTGCCGCCCTATGAAACCGATATTGAACACCGTATTGAGGTGGCCTTTCTACGATCCTCACCTGACTCGTTTTTGTCGCATGAAAATGCGATCGGTGCCGAGCTCACATCTCCAGTCCTGAGCGATATCAAATCGGTGCTCTTTCCAGAGCAGACGGCATCTCCAGCCAGGTTTGACGCATTGCGCAATGTGCTTAGCGAGGAGGAGTGCTCTCTTCTCGATAAGTATGCAAACCTGAAATTTGCCGAGCAGCAGACGGGTACCTCGCGGGACGCTGTCCGCGAAGTAGGTTCTTCACGAGCTCCGAGTCTACTGCTCACGAAAGCGGAGAGCGCCAACACCGAAAGCCAGCCCGGTGACACGACAGCGACCTCGCCAGCGTACTACGACGCACTCATAACACCGGTGACCCTGCGACCCAACGTCCAAGTCTCGGAAAAGTTGCCCATTGGTTCTCATACATCCCGTAGCGAGTTGCTTGACGACCAGTTACGGTACTTGCTCAACGAATGAGCGCTCATGACCTGGTTCAACTCGGGTGTTTACAACGCGATCGTCTCACGACGGAGTGCAGCAGCCAGGTTCAGCGCAAAACCCGTGGGTCATCGCAGCCGGTGTTTGCGCTGACCTCGTCTTTGGAACAGTGGTCGGGCTTGCTAGAGGCGGTTGGTCGACGATTTCCGTATACTGCACTGCTTGCGGGAAATAATCTTCTACTCGAGGAAAACAGGCCCAGACAAACGTTGAAGACTCTCCCGCAACCGGTGGTTGCAGGACCCCAAGAGAGCGATTGCCTTATGGCTCGGTTCAAGTCCCCTGTCGAGTAAACTTGGGTTCTTCGGGTCACGAGGAAATCGCTCGAGCGCGACAACGCCAGCGATTGCAACTAGTCATTGCCAGTGCTGTGCTTTGCCAGCGAGCGGGCTATTCGCAGTTGAGCGAACGCCGCGCTGTTTTCTACGGCGTGTTCCCTGGAGGCGTTTTCCGGCGAAATCGTGTCTATATGAACAGCTGGAGCATTCCTTTCAGGTTACACAAGTCCGGAAAAACACCAGGAAGTTGATGTATTCTGGACGCTCTGGAGTGCAGCTCAGCTAGACAAGGATGGATACACAGATAGAGATGGATGCCATCATGCTGGGCGACTTTGCGAGTCTCAGCGCACACAACTTCTCTGGTGCTGTGAGTGCGATGGGCGCATGGCATTTCCTGACATGTGAGTGTGCGTCACTAAATGTATGGTTTGCATACGCAGCAATCAAAGATTGCAAAGCGCACCAGCTATTAGCACTGACCGTTTCAGAACACCATGGATGGGTCGAGGTGTCTTGCTCGGGCGTACGCGCTCGAGCATCGCAAATTCTTCCCAGAACAACGAAAACCAGCCTTTGCGGACTTTTTCTGGGACTGCTTCCGCCGCTTCCCTCTTATCTCCAGCTTGACACACACCTGGCTCTCCTTTCGCTCGAGCTCTATTGTTAGCAGTCAATGGATGTTGATGGCAGCGTTCAATTCCAGACAGCTGCGACCAGCTGTTCACGACGCAGTTCATGTACAGGTGCGCGTAGCGATGTACAGCTCGCTTGCTATTTTCATGTTGCTCGTATGTAGCCTCGGTGCGCCGGTCGCAATGGTAACACGTGCCTGTCGTTGGGCGTACCCGTCGGTCGAACTCGCCTGCTCCTGCTCCTGTTCCGAGAACCGTTCTAGGGCGCGTGAACGCTTGCAGGGTCGCTCGCTTCATGCCATGAACGGATACCGAAGGCTCGCCTCGATAACCGCTTCCTTTACGGCGCCCGGTGCCGTGTCCTCCGATCACGGGCTTCTTGTGGCACGCCGCTCCGCGAGTACGCTGTCCGCTCCACGCGCAAGCGCACGCTGCTCGGTTCGATAGAATATTTGTGGAACGCTGTGTTGTCGGTGATGAAACAAGTACCGAGAGGAAAACCCAGGTCGGCCATCAAGTCTGGAAACTTCGAACCGTTTACAGTTGCTTCGTGCGAGGCGTTAACGTACGCTCCGCTGCCAGCGATCGCTGCGATGACCCAAGAGCAGGTCCAAGGCACTTTGCCATGCGAAAAGAAGAAGCGGGAGGCTCTCGGAGCGTACGCCGCCAGAGATGTAATGATACTGTGGAATGCTCTGTCGTCGATGGCCGAGAAAAGCATGCAGGTTCGTCTCTTGAGCGGCATCGAGCATTTGACGTGACAAGCTCAATAACCGTGCTGCATGTGCATATGAAAATGTTCTTATGATACGACAGAGAGCTCTTGTCCCTGGACGATCCAGCGACGCCGATTGCCGCGCCCACGAGCTGCCATGCACCGGAAAATTGGAAAACTGGAAAAATGTATTCTTTGAGCATGCTGCTCGTAAAGAACAGTGACAAGTAGAAGCTTTTACCTATGAATGGGATCGCGGTACCGGTAATGTTACAAACTCCTGTTCGATGACCTTGTGAATCATCGTGATTCCATTAGCGTGATGAACTCCAGCGGCGGAGCGTCGAACCAGACACCCCGGAAACACGAGCGCCGACCCTAAAACCTCACATGCATCCGTATGCGCTTCTCACTGCACTTGGAATGCCGACGCCGTACGTCCATCAAAAATTCGGAACCAAATTGAAAGCCCAGAACCGCACAAGCAGTTCAGGGTTCCGTATGCATCTGACACGGGTCTAGCGGGCGCGCCACGGAAACCCCCGCTGGAATCGACGGATGGCCAGTCTGTGTCCACGATTCCGACAGAAATATACCAGCAATGGCTGTCCAATTCAAAGCCAAAGCACCGCCATCATCGACTGGTATACGAAGCACATACGTTAAAAAAATCCCGCGCACAGCGTACATTTGGAAGCGGTCGCCAGCAGCAGGTGCCGCACCGACACCGACACCGCACCATTGCAGTCATCTGGCAGCGTTCACGAAATCATGCGGGTACGATATGCGCTCGGATCGAGCGATTCTCGACCATAAAGTACCATTCCGCAGATGCAACGTGACTCCACCACGAGTCAAGCTGAATTGCTCATTCTGCACAGAAGGCTCGGTACCCACGCACGCTGTACCATCAGGGAGACGAGGCGCTTCACACTGCAGCGATCTACGGATAGCGGGCAGCCGACTGTTCGCTGCTTTTCATAACCTCCGTTCCCGAGGACAACTTTGCTCTGGATGAATCACGACACAGACATACCTGTCGAGGAACGAGCACCCCTTCCCCGATACCAAGCCACGCACGTGTATCCGAGCGTGGCCTGTGTGCAACGCCCCGAGCAGCATCCGTGCGGGGGGCGTGCCGGCCGACACGTCACAGGCGGCCGCCGCTGCAGCTGCCGAATCGGGCGCTGTGCCGCCGGCATTTCTCCCGCGACACGAGATCTTGTTTGCTGTCCCGAGTCGTGTTTGATTCTGGGGAGATAAGGCCAGCGCCTGGGTGAGTCGACAACTCTATTGTTTTTGTTTTGCGTTGGTGAGCTTCATGGATAGTGTCATACGTGCATCGACACCTGGTAACGCAACACCGACGGACGCAAGTCTGGTGTCCTTTTTTCACGAGTACCCACGCATCATCGGTGCGAGTAACGACTTTCAGGTAACCGTAGGATACTTTGCTGGGATTGGGTATACTGCGATACCTTATTTGGCTGTTGCGCTATTTTTCCTTATTGTTGGTGTAGTCTTCGTTTGTGTCCCTTGGCGTGTGTTGCTCTGCTTACCTCGACGACGGCCTCGTCCGCTGGTCTCCGCTCCCGAGCCCGCAACCTTCTTCTACGCGAAAAAGGTAGCGTCCGATGAGAAAAGTCCCGATCTTTTTTCTGAGGAAGACACGAGTACAGAACCATCAGCACCTGTACTAGACGAGGAAATATCAACGGTGGCAGCGGAGACAGCTCCTCCAGCTTCTAACGGTTGTCGGTTTCTCCCTCCGCCGCTGTGCGCCGTGTACCCGGTGAGCGCAACGATCGGACTCGTGCTCATGGCAGGTGCAGCTGCCGTTGCTCTTGCAGGTGTGATCGTCTCTCACCAGACCCTGGACGATACGCTCGGTGTGGTGCGCGGGGGATCCCACGCGGTACGCCTCGAGGGCCGTGCCGTTGTCTCCCTCTACACGAACGCTTCGGGGGAGCTTCAGAGCCTGGTGACGAGTTTGGAGTCGGTGGTGAGCTCGAGTTCGCTTTCGGGGCTGAACTTTAGCGATATACCAGCTCAGGCGAGGAGCATCTACCGCGACGTGGCGAACGTTCTGAACAGTCTCGACAGTGGCTTGGGATCGGTGAATCTCGCAGAATCGATCCACTTCGGTTTGATGTTGGCCTGTGCGATTGTGCTTTTGGTGTTGGCTTTCTTGACTGCTGCGGCATTCTACTTGTCAAACCGTTTTGCGATCCGGAGCGCTTCCGTGGAAACCGCACGAGTCCATTCGGATGACCCGGTTACACTGAATCAGAGAAGGTCTCGGTGGACGAAATGGTTCCTGCGAATCACGCTCCTGGCTCCAGTCTTGTTTGCAGCGCTTTCTTGGGTAGGTCTGGGCGCCTCTGTTGTCTACGGTGTGCTCAATGGGGACCTCTGCTCGGCCGCGAGTGCACGCCAGGTACAGTTGCTTCGCGGTGAGAACATTCATGGGGAAACTGGTGGTCCCGATCACATATCGTCTCACTCGCTAGACCATTTGATCTACTGTCCTGCTGTAACCAGCCTCACGCATGTCTTGGATGAACAACAGAGAGATCTGGACAAAGTCTCAACTGCGCTGGAGCCGCTGCTGCATCACAACATCACACTGCAGAATTACAAACAAGTTATTCAGGACTTTGAATCCACCGGAGGGTTCCGCGCGACGCTCCTCCACGGCGTTCTGACTGAGGGCGAACACATTCTTGACATGTTGAGCAACGGAACGCAAATTCTGGAGCAGTGGCGAGCCTGTGGACCCGTCCTGAACATTTTAGCGGATGCGCTGCAGGAGCAGTGTAACAGCGGAATTCAAGCGGCCCTGTTGGCTTTTATTGGTTTCATTCTTTGTGTTGTCTTTGGGTCGATTCTTCTGTTTTACATTGTCGGCTGCAGCAAAGCACAGAATCAGGCGCTTGGTCTCTGAGTAGGCAGACGCCTTTGCCCAGCAGCGTTTTGCACAGCTTCGGGTCGTTACGAAGACGCCACCGCTAAAAATGAAGTACGAGATGATGCTCCTTGGCTATCGCTTCTGTTCTTGCATCGATATGCCGGCAGCCAGTCGTGGTAGAGAACACCGTGCGGCGACGCGTCCCACAGATGTCAACGATCGTGACCAGGATCTTCCGATGACGACTTCGCCTCGCATGGAAGAGGAATGGCGTACACTTAGGTACGCTTGCGCCTGGCCGACGAGCATGTCAGCGCCCACTGCAACCAGTGCGTACCTGTCGGAGCCTCTGCACCCGCTTCAGATTGAAACGGAATCCATAAGTGCGCACTCTGTTCCAGCCTCTCGAGTTTTCGTCGACCGTCTCTTAAGATGTGGATCCTTTACATTCTAGTTACAGCAAAAAGGCATAACGGATGTATGTGTCGTTCTATGATTCAAGGTCGCTTTTTCGGGTGGCACCTTCAACGCATTGCTGCTCGAAACTCTTCTCGTCACCGGAATCAAGAGGATTCGTGACGTCCCTGAAGAGAGGCTTTGTAAAATAAACTATGCGACTATCCAAATCATATGTACATTTCTCCGGTTTTGTTAGTTCCTTTCATGTAACACACTCACTTCACTCATTCTCTTTTATCTGTCTTTCTGTTTGAAGGCAAATCGCGGGCAACACCAGTGGCGCCGTTGAATGACGATAAAGGTACTCTACGTCGTCGCATGATGATTGTTCATAAGCTGATGCCGAACCGTACCGGGACTTGGCATACCAAATAAGCGACTCCGTTCGAACCACAAATCCTCATACGATTGTCACCATGGACGAGACGGAATCCAACAGAAGCATCATATCCCACAAAACTTATGCATACCGAGGCTCATACGGCTTCCGCTTGTGTGAAAAACGGGTCGTGGGCTCGGACTTGATTCATCGAAGTGATCGCGTCGAGTAGAGCGTGGGTCACCGATTTGCCCGAAGACTACATAGAGGAATCGAGTCATCTCGACTTGTTCTCAAGCCGGGATGGTGCTTTTCCGGTACTTATTTCATCACGGGCAACATCTCGTGCCACAAATTCTTTATCGAATCGAACAGCGTACATGTATTTGTGCAGCAGACAGCGTCTGCACCGACGAGATCGCCCAGTAGATGCCCGCGACCGCAGAGCGTGCATGGGCGCTGCAACGGAAGAGGGCATCCAGTTGACCCATCTGCGCTGTTTAAGTACATGTACCGAGCCATTAAGCAAGTCTTCAAGCGCCACTGGGTGAAGCCTCGATGGGGAGCACGAGCAGGCCCGATCGACATTTACTCGTTCCTGAGCATGTCCAAGTGTCACCGCTGCAATGGGCGCACCGAGCCGGTGTTCACTCAAGATGAGAATGGCGGGCGAACCGCGGATCGCAGGTTTTGTATGTACAGGAAATACGTCAACGACAGCTCAAGGTTGTGAAATCGGAACTAGAACGCTGTCATCAATATCCTTCGAATGCTGAAAACGAAGCGAGAGAGACAGGAGACGCCAGTGCATTCCAATTCGGAGAGCAGCGAGTGTTCAAGGAACGAACTCCCAGAAAAAGTCCGCAGAGGCTGATGCTTCTGATCATTGGAAGAGACCAAAAACTGACCTTATTCGCCGGTGTCCGACACCCCAGTACCGTCTTATTCCGACAAGGGTATTCAATGTGCCTCGCTTTTCTGTAAATCATCCAGAAACTGAATCGTCCAGATTCCTGCATATGCCAAGCGCATCTGCTGGAGACTGTGCGATAACCTGGAGGCTGCAGAGCACTCGTACTCGCAAAGTGAAGCCTTCAGCCCGCGCAAGCGTGCAGGTACATACCGATACCATCGGTCAAATCGTCTGTTCATTGGGGTTTTTTCACGTGTCCGTTCATGGTGGCTGTCCGCGTGTATTGTCGCGGCATCCATGGTCGCCGACGACGCCAGTAAAGCAGGCTACCTGTTAGAGCGACCGCAAATACAGCCCAGAACTGCCAACGCGTCATCAGTGAGGAGAGCCCCGCTGCCGCCTGATACGGCGCCAAAACACCCGCAGAGGCCAGCCGTAGGATGGCGCCAAACGGATGACGCCACCCATCCAGACGCACCGCGTCTGGTATAGCGTCAATGGGCACCTGTTTGGCTACTCTATCCACAAAAGCCACGAGTGCATCCTGATCATGTGAGCCATTGTAGAACAGAACGACTGGTCGATTCGGATTATCCGGATTCGCCCTGAGCCCGTAAAACGAGGGAAATCCCCAGACCCCCAGGCGCAGCGCAAGGACCATTTCGCGATCTCCGTCGATTCTGGCGACCGGGATACACGGGTGTGTGGGCGGGTCCCGGCAACCCCCTGCTAACTGCTGTGAAATTCTGCGCAAAGTAGGTTCAAAGCGACGACAGTGCCCACACCATGGCGCGTACACCTGTAACAACATTGCAGGGTGGTCTGAAAGCAACTCTTTCACTTTTCGATCAAAGCTGTATCTGGTGAGCTCCAGAAGCGTGTCGTTCCTGGACAGCTCATGATCGGTGCCGAGGACGAGCGCTAGGTTTGAGCATTCGCTAAACAGGCTCAGTGCAAGAAAAATGCCCGCAAACTTGATCCACAATGCGCACGACTTGCGGTACACTGGCCGTAACGAACTCGACAAGCCCTGACCTCGAAACACCTTCGGATCGCTCACGGAAACTCGCATCGTTGTCGAACACCACGCTCCAGGATTGATTTTGTCTGGCTCGGATGCAACTTTTCCTGAAACCAGAGCGCGCCGAATCTATCAGGTAAAACACCTGAGCGCTGTCGACTACTCAGGACGGCGATGCTGCTCGTGGCTAGAGCCCGTACCAGTGTTTCGCGACCAGGCTGCCTCACACTCACACACACACGCAAAACAGTGCTAACAGAAGTTGTTCGCACAACAGAGATCTCTACCAACAGGCGACACCAGACGCGTTGTCCGCCCAAACCGCTGACACACTACAGCTGCTTGCCGAATGGTAAACGACAGGGCCGCCAACGCAAGAACACTGGCGCTATCCAATGCCGGCCGTCGTCTTGCGGGGCGAGCGCCCATCCCCGCATACGCCGTTTCGGCGTTGAGGCGCAAACGATCAGATAGATCCCTTTTTGTTCTAAGATGATTCATTCATACGCGCATGGACGTTGGATGCGCGTGCCTCCGCCTGCGCAAGCGACGCATCGCAACGCTTCGCTTCGCTTACGTGGCGCGTGCGCCGCTGCGGTGCCACAGGCGCAGCCCGGATGCGCGCGCTCCGCACGGCAGCGATAAAAGCACCGAAGAGGCGTACGCGCAGGTCTCCGTTGTATACCGGAGACAGCGTGCGAACCATGGACAAGTCCAGGAACAGTGAGAATGTTCGTATGGTGGGGTTGAGAGGCATCACTTCTGACGGGGCCGACGCTACGTCCGAACCTGGCTCCGGGGATCGAATAGCGACCCGAGAGGTGTGGCGGCCTGGGCTGGGTGCGCGCATCCACGACTATGTGAACATGGCACAAATCCCCATGCTTTTCCTGTTATCTGTTGCGAGCATGATTACGGACCGTGTGTGGGTGCATGCAACGCTCGTGGTCTACGCTGACTTGTACTTTTTGAGCGACACAATGTGGATTCTGTTTGCGCCCTACATCGTGAAACAACCGTGGGCCATTCTGGTGCATCACCTTGTGGCGATGGTGTTGCTCATGCAGCCGACAACGGCTCTTCTGCGACTGGCCAACCTTGTTGGAGAGTGTCGACGCGTGACCACGCGCTGCTTCGAGATCGGGGATCTGGCGTCCTTGGCGCTAGCTTTTACCGCCATAACCGCGGATATCCTTATTGTTGAATTGAATACGCTGTTTCTCCTACTGCGCCGAAACATTCGAGGCGGTTGGGTGTTTGAGGTTCTTTTTTATGCCAGCTGGCTCGGCATACGCATCGTTTGGTACCCCTATATCCTATTTTATAAGGTGCTCCCGCATCCAGCTGCCGCCTGGTCCACCAAGGTCTCCTTTGTCGTAGTGGTGGCCTTGCAGTTCTGGTGGACGCTCGCGTTTTTGAGCCCTTCGTATTGGAAACGTCAGCGTGGGAAATTTCGAGAGACCTCGCTCTCGAGACCAGCACCTGGGGGAGTCTACTCACCGACGGCACGGGACAAGTTTCTGTGAGCGTACTGATGCGTTTATTCGCCCGCGCCTAGGTTGCCGTAGAAACGTGCGTGCGGGACCTATAGGTGCGGCGGCCTGTACACCACCATGAGCAGCGGTGCCGACGCTCACGGCAGCTAAGCACGCCTACTGGGTTTTTGGTGGGAAGCCCTACGCCTTCGAGGCACGTGTATGCGCACTCGACTCGCACGCTGCAGCCGCAGCGTGTTTAGAGGTGCGACCCAGTGCATTCGGAATCCGCATGTCGAAGCGTGTGTGCGCGCTTGCTGCAGGTTTCGTGAAAAGGTATACGACCCGTGGTTTGGAATTCTATCTTTGATTGTATTTGTGGCTTCTCGGGTATCGCTATAGAGCTGTGCGACTTGCAAATTTTGGCGCGAGGACTCTGCAGCGTCATCTGATCAGCTTGTGCCGTGGTCAGCGCCAGAAGCCGCACCTTGCGCCCGGAAGATAGAATCCAGTAGCGCCCTGAACAAGTTTGCATTGACGCCGCCCTGCGGTTCTAGCTCGACGATACAGGGCGTTAGCTTCCGCAGAGGTGGTGCCAGCGACCATGGCAACGGATGCCATGGATGGTAGATGCAAGAATCTCCAAAAGTTTCGCCGCTTTTCGCGTTGCGAGTTTTCTGTAGACTCTTGTCGCAATTGAATGTTTCCAATTTTACAACTTCTTTGCATGGGTGCATTGTGAGACCTGTACCATCCATATAAACGCCCATCCCCGGGAAATGAAATGCGATTCGATTCGTATTCTTAGAAGAACGAGTCGAGCGATTCCAAGACCCGCACCAAAGCTACCGCGGCTTTTGGTCTAACACACTCTGTGATGGCGTGCGTCTGTTTACGCAAGCCGCAGGCACCATCATCGGGAGCGAGACACGAATACGTAAAGGCGCGTGGTGCGTCCAACGCCAGCGTCCATGAATACAGCGACGCTCGCTATCCAGCGAATGGGAGACGGACGCGCCGGCCACGTTCCACAAACCCCGAAAGCGTCGGACAGAACACCCCATCAAATTGGTGCTCGCTACCCGCGGTCCGTTGAAATTCATCGTGTATCTACTGCGTTGCCCTCCATATTCCTGACAGAGTGAGGATCCCAGATCCTATAGCGCAACTTTACACGCAATCAAGGCACGTCATCCATTGCAGAATGTCAGCCACGTGCTGGGGGTGCCGCGGATCGGCGCATACGCGCGTAGTGCAGTGGGAGTTTGCCACGAGTCGGACACTTGATGTAGTTTAAGTCTTTGGACGGGAGCTCAAGCGGTGCCGCATGCTTGAGGATCCGCCGTCTGCACACGCGCATACCCGCAAACCTGTGAACGACTTGAAATACATAGCACACGAGTCGCCAACGGTACGTCACGCGGACAAGCAGTGAGCGGTGTCAGAGGTGCACCGCGTCCGCTTTGACTCGCAGAAGCATCGGAGCCCGCGACATTCCGGTACACCCAGGCGTTCCTGCGAGCCTGATGTATCGTCAACAGCACCTCGTGATCGACCTAGAAACGATTTGAAAGCGTTCATGATCCTCATCTTCAAGTTGGTCTTTGCGAGTATTGATGCAGTCCGTGAGCGTGTTGCAGGGAACTCCGCTATTGATTGCATCGGGCTCACGCCCACAATGAATACGAAAAGCCGCTACGTCTCCGCATGGCAACTATAGAGGCGCAACGAGCGCGGTACCCTGACAGCTGCTGTGTTCATGAATCACGTCTCTGAGGCTCAGGAGCCAACAGTCAGAGTCTGGTGCAACCATAGAGCTGCATCCAGATAACTGGGGGGGGGGGGGGCGGCGCCGCTATTCACCAGCAGCCGTCGCGTTTCCGGGGAAATCCGTTTCGGTTCATGAAAACTAATTCGTAGAAAGAAACGAAGGCAGCAAGTCCATGCTATTGAGGAGCGCTCGTGCCGTGGCCCCCGCCAGCAAACCATTGGACAGGCGTCAAGCGAAGGCTTTTCTTATGCCGGCATTGAAGAACACTGATCAAACTTTTCCGCTTAGAGTGATGGTGACGAGCAAAACTGCCTCCTGGGCGGAAGCTTATTGATGCGAATAGCCCGCTCTTAAAGTACTGAGGCGCCGTACCCGACGCGAACGACGCTGGACTGCCAGCGATAGCCAGGAAGCCTGCTCCCGGGCACGGTTCCACACTGCGGCTTCTCCAGCGCGATGCTCTCTAGGCCTTCTACTACATTTGAACAGCTGCGCAGGCCAGGTGACCGTCGGAAACGTGTGCGTCAAACGCGAAGCACTCGGACACCTTCAGAGGTGTCTGCTTCGCCCAGTCGCGATGAGCAGCTTGTACCCTAGTCTAGCGGACAAGTTTCTTGGACTAGTGCTCAGGACGCTTAACTTGGAAGGAGACAGAACTGAGGCCTTGTCAAGTCGCGCGCAGGTTTAGAAGCAGCGCACGTCCGACTTCGAGTCCGTGTGCCGGGAGCGGTCGACTCTTCCGAGAAGCCATCGTTGCGAATAGCAACTGCCACCGCACCCGGGACTTTGACTGTGGCTAACCGTGAAACCCGTCACCCCGGACGAAAACGAAAACCCGAGGAAACCGCAGCGGACACCGGGTTTGCGATCTGTAGGCGATTTCGCGAACAGTGCTGGACTGGCACCCTGTAACAACGACGCTCGCGTGGACAACAGTGAGACTCGAGGTCGAGGGAAAAGAGAACGAAAAATTAGTTAAGAGATGCAGGCTCCCTGGAATATAAAATATCCCATGAGCTGCTTCTACCTGTTACGGTAGAAAGAACAGAAACTACCAAAATATCGAAGCTTGAAGCTCTCGATACACCATGAGAAACGCAAACGCAAGAGCGACTTCAGCGCGCACGTTTGCGGCAACCGGGGGCTACGTCGCGGAAAGCTTGTAGAATTAGAATCTTTTTAGTCCATTTATGGCCAGCTTCTCGGAATCGCGCGCTGCTGGCAGCGCGGCATGCGCTTTCGTTTCCCAGAAGGCTTGCTATTCGTTTCTGTGCTCAGAGACACGCGGATTCCTTCAGCGACGATGCAGCTTCCATGGTACCAGCATCCAGACGCTCCGAACAGATGTCTTGTATCACCGTTTCTATGCACATGGTTCCCATGTTCGTTTTATCGACATTGTACCCTGAATTCCGTCAGCATCCGGAAGCTTTGAGGAGATCGCTTCTGCCCACGACTGTTCGGAGTGGCGTTCATCCCATGCAACCACTGGAGCGCGCTCGCCGGAGCGAGGCGCATTGCTTTCAGGTGCTGTCGCTGCAGAGAACTGTGTGGATCACAGCATAACGCCCGAAGCGTGCGCTTGCAGAGGCGCGGTTCTCGTGAGAAGCCCCGTTCCTCCGCAGGCGTCGCATTCGATCCATGCACATTCCAAGTTGCGAGTGATGCAGAGCTTCGGAAACGGCGTGCGTCGTCATGGCGAAGAACACCACGATCAGCAGTGTCTAATCGGCAAGCTGGTACTACGATAAATTCTCCGGTGTAGATGCAGGAGCCCGTGGAGCGGCTGCCGAAAACCCTCAGGAGCACCTCTAGGAAGCCCGTCTTGCAGCGTGTGTCGACGCAGTCCCGAAAACGAATTCCAGAGCCTGCGTTCTGCATACGGGAGAACCAGCCAGGCCGTGCGATTCGAGGCTGTCGTGGACTACGCTATGCGATGCGGAGGCATTTGCGTCCCGAGGCATGCAACATTTATGGACGCAGGACTTTCTATCGGGTATCCACGCAAATGTTGCCCAAACACCAGCGAATACCCCTTTGATCGGCAGATTCAAGTCGACGAACATGCGGTCAGGTTACAATCTAGCTACCTCTTCGACCTCTTTTCGAAATGTAGGCTCGCGGATTGTAAGCTGCTGTTCGCGCATCCAGATCCACAGGGTGATGCGGACATAAAACACGATTGTTCCAGTTGGATCTGCGCCAGCTCATCCACAGGTTCCCCCGTGATCGTTGTCCTGCTCGGAGACCTCTGGCCGAAGATTGACTCGAGCGGAGGCACCGAGCGGTTACTGCTGCTTCCATGCTACATCGACAACGATAGCGCCGGCTCCGATGCTTCATGGTATGAAAAGATGAACCGGGTCCGAGTTTTCTTTCGATGCCTTCATTCTCGGCAACAAGCGAAGACAAGGCTGTCGTCGTCTGGAAGCACCTGCGGTTCAAGAGCTCCAGCATAGATCCCGCACCAGAAATATGGGTGCGCTATCGATCCTGGCACAAGCAGCGTGCGGCGGCGACTGCGAGCGCTTGTTGCGAAGCTACATGCGCCCCTGCGATCACAACGCGGAGACAAGACGACATTTCTTTGCTAGTGGGGCAGTCAGCTCTAGGTCGCACACATGCGTGCGTCACTTGTGTGTCGACTTGCTGACGCCGTGTGCCGCGGCCTGCGAATAGCACCCGCAAGCGTCTCAGATTAGAGTGAAGCTCTGGAATGCTCGCTGTGATTCTGGCTTCAAATCTTACCAGCCGTTTTCTCGGATGCTCAGTCTCGACACTCGAGGAGAAATCATATGCAATGCCGGATGCATACCTCGTTTCAGGATTCTGGGTCTTGGTTCAGGACCGGGACCTGCGATGCTTTGTCGCAAGTATTCGGTACGACACTGGAATCACGATGAGTTACAACGCCCGCCACCAAGCGTGATCCTGGAATACCCGATACCACTGCCCGGTGCTTACGTTGCAGCCTCCAATGCTTCTCAGTTCCTGACGTGTTGCAAATGAGCATCACACATTATCGTTCATGGATGTATCTGTTTCAATACCAGTCGCGCCGCTGGACTGACCATGAAGACCTGTATCGACGACGTCGTTTGGTAACCTGGCCGCAAGCGCCTGCCCCAAAGTGTACCGGACTTGTCACGAACAATCATCGGTCCCGTTTGAAAGACGAATCCTCTGTGCTTCGTGACGGTTAACGAGACGGCATTCCGCAACAGCGAGATACATCGATCGGTATACGCACCGGGAGACTCCAGTCTCTGCGGTTTGCATCGACGAGGGACCCGGACTCGAACGAGCGTCGTTGGAGCAATCGCTTCGAGTGGAGCGTACGTCACCGCGTTGCACTGCGGGAGCCTCGATGCATCGATACTTCTCAACTTGCTGCATTGTTTTCGCTGCTGTGATCGTTTCGTCATCAGGGACGGCATCGGAGTCCGCAAACCCCCGATCGATTACCAGAGTATGCGCTTGCGTATGCAGCGGATCGCGTACTCGCTGAGAGAATCGCCTGGAAGAAGCGCGTGCTCCTAGGACACTGCACTGGGTGCGAAAATCGAACGCGGGTATCGAGTGGAGCGCTCTGTAGCCAGGCTTGGAGCACCGCAGGGTAGGCCTCGGCGGAGAATGAGACATGTACTAGACGCATGAAAATCCCTGCAAGCAGTCAAGTGCCGGCACTGCGAACGGTACGTCAAGGCTTGATGCATAGGACATGGGGAACGGCAAGTGCAGCACGGGTCGCATCTTTTGCCGGTCCATTGAATGCGTCGTCGATAAGCACCGGAAGCAGAGCAATCGGCACTTGGGTATCGCTGCCATCGTTCGTACCTGTCCACTGCTGACAAGGGACCTGAAGGCACCCCAGATACCGTCGTATTTGAAGACGAGGATACCGGAGAAGCAACGTCCTGCATAAGCTTCTGTCTATGACAGAGCAAAGAGAGCCCAAACTGGAGTCTGTACACCCGAGTTACCCAAGTGCACCCGTTCCATTCTTGTCTGAGACGTGTACAACCTTATCGATCGATGGATATGGGTTGCCACCAGCATCAGCGACGCTACTGGTCCCTAAAAAGCATACGATAGCATCGATTCGCTGCGCGAGAAAAAAAAGCCCAGAAACAAACCATTTACTAGCTGCAACGGTGCGGAAAACGAACATAAACTATCCAGTAACTAGCAACAAGATAACAGTTCCTCCGAAACGAACTACGGTCCATGGAACCTGGAAGTAGAGTGCAACATGGTGATGAACGCTTCCACGAATACCAGTATCCGTCCAGCAGGATGGAATCCATGGCGCATCGAAACGTCGTGTCGAAAACCGAAAAGAACGCAACGGCACTGCGTAGACGCTGCAACTGCACTGCTAACGCGTTTTGGAAGCGGACGACACTGTCGATTGCTTGGATCCTGCACACGTTTACATCGGCTTCACACGCCCGAGCGCAACTAAGGCGCCTGGAGTGACGTGTACTTGTTGTACGAGTCTACGGATGCAGCGCGCTAAGGGCGCACACCGGTCAAACGCACCATCACCACCGTCGACGGCCGGGAGCTCTGAGGGAAACGTTTCGGGTTCTGAGGACTCCAGTTCAAGAGCGTCGTCGTGTCTAGTGACGGATGCGAGGACACTGAACCGTTTGAACCTCGGTCAGTCCCATGATCCCGTAGCTTACGAGTCACGACACGGAAACGTGGCCTGGAACGCTGGCGGCTGCGAGCACTCTCCCGAGAGCTGGGTGAAGCGCTCGCGGCACATTGGCGTCGGAGTCGGCGTCGGGTTTTCTTCACAAACAGTGGGAACGTTGGACGCACCAGACCGAACTGAAAAAAGCGCAGCCGGGTGCACACACACGACGGAGTGCCCGGAGGAACCGACGTTTGCGGCACCGGGACGCGTACAGCCGCGTGCGGTACCGCTGGCGTCAGTAGACGCGGACGTCCAGCGATCCGCTTCTGTCGGTGATCACACAGACGCCGCTGGCAGCCAGCCGCAGCACCGACAGGTGGTCGAGCGCGCGGCGGCAGCGCCCCAGCAAGGACCTGCGGGCACCGCAGTTGACCGAACCTGTGAAGGAAACACGTTCGGCGCCGAAAACGGGAAGGACTCGATGGATTCCAGTGGCTCCGGAAGCAGATACGCAACCCGAATGCGCTTCCAGTCGATTCCGGTGTCTGGGAACCTTCGTTATCTTAGTGCGGGCCGGGCTGGCCACGCTATGGCTTCGGTTGACAACCGCGTGTACATCTTTGGCGGGCATCGGAGCGCGACTGGAACACCAGACCCAGACACCTTGCCTCCACCAGGACTCTATCGGGTTACAACAGATGGACAAAAAAGATATACGGTGCATTTTTGCGATCTAATAGAACTTGATGGCGAAACTCGTCTTTGGCGCTTGATGAGCAATGCTGCTGACGAGCAGCCGGCACCACGACGCCATGCGACCATGGTGAGCTTCGATGGATCCCTGTACGTTTACGGAGGCTTTGATGCGGAGAATCATGTGCTGGGAGATCTTTGGCGCTTCGATTTGCATTCAGAGCGACGATGGGTGCTGGTATCGTGCCAGGGCAGGGCGCGAGCACCCGGCGCACTGTTGGAGAATGTCGGGCATGCCGAGCACCGTGCGACCGAGACCGCCTCTGACGCAGCACTAGGCGCGGCGACATCCATCTCATTAGCTCGCGTTCCAACAGCAGCAGCTGCTGCAACAACAACAACAGGTACGTCCAATGTCAGGGGATCTGAAGTACGATTCAGGGCGGTCGAACGCGGCCAATCCAGGTCAGGGCGGCGCGAAAGCTTCCGAGCTCCACATCCGTCGATAGGTGCTGGGCTCAGCGCAACCCCCGAGCACGCCACTTCTGTACAGATGATCCCATTGCCCGAAGGTGGCCCGACCTCGGGGCGTGCTGAGCACTCGGCAGTGACCTATGGCCATTTGATGATCGTTTTTGGTGGTTACGATGGACGTCGCAAGGTCAACACCACTGCTGTCTGCGATCTGCGTTCCGGCAAATGGTTTTGTCCACGTGCGCTACAGGAGACGATGGCAACTGGTCGCCCTGGGATCGATTACCCACATCGGCGCTGCAAGCATTCCGCAGTTGTCTACGACGATACGATGTATGTTTTCGGGGGCTTTCAGTATCGCAACAAGCTCAACTATGGATGTTCTGATCTTTTTGTGCTGAATTTATGCACCTGGTCCTGGCATTGTCCGGTGCTGATGCACGGCGGTGGACCGCAGGCGGTTCACGGCCACTGCGCGGTCGCCGGTGCCGGTGCCATGTACGTTTTCGGCGGCAAGGTGCGCCTCGATGCCACGCAGCGCGCCGCACAGCCGGTGCTTGCGGAGCGGCCCGAACATTCGCTACCGCCTCATGCATTGACGAGCGCTGTATCAGCAGACACGTCACCTACCCCGTCAGAGCTGCGTTCCTCAGACCTGAGTCGAGATATTTGGAAATACCACTTTCACCTGAACATGTGGCAGCGAATCGCACTCGATGAGCTCACGGAGGCGTCTCTGGGTCAGGCCTCGGCAGAGCGCGTGCGCGTCGAGCTGCATCCGAGGCAACTGGCGAGCGCCGCTGTGGTGGCACCCCGCGATCCGCTACGCTGTTCCATGTATCTGTTTGGCGGGACAAACAGAGCCAAAGATCGCTTCTTCGGAGATATGTACGTATTTTATGGTCTTGGTACCGACCGTGGTGACGTCCTGCAACCGTGTCGATTTTGCACTGAGCTCGGAAAAGCACTCCACGAGCCGACCCTTGCTGATGTGATCTTCGAGGTTCCCGAATCCCTGGACGCGCTCCCCGAAGAGGATCAACCCGCAGGGCCCGCTGTGGCAACAGCGCACACAGCGTCGCCCGTAGACGCTCGATGCGATCGCATCGACGCCAGCAATGCATGCGTGCAAGGCGCGACGAGCGCACGCACCCGCCACGTGTCCGCCGCCATGAACGCTGGGCAATGCGCCGCTGGGTTCCCGCGTGAGGCGACGCAGCAGCGGCAGCGGCAGCAGCGCGCCTCACGATGCCGCCTTTTCTACGCGCACCGGGTGATCCTGGCTGCTCGATCCGAGTATTTTGCAGATATGTTTCACTCGGGTCTACGAGAGTCGCTTCACGGGGAATGGCCTCGCGTGATCCATTTACCGGATGTATCGGCACCGGTATTTGAGGCAGTGCTGCGCTACTTGTATACGGGCGAGTTGCCGGTACACGATGCGCGCATCGCTGCCAGGGCTAGTGGGCGCGCTTGTCACGATAACGCGATGGACGCTAGTGCGATGCTTTCCGTGGCATCGACGAGTGAGCGTGATGGTCGGTTCCTGCTTGAATGTTTGCGAACGGCAGATATGCTGCGTCTGGATGAGCTGCGGAATTTTTGTGTTGCGCTGGTTGAACGAGCCATACGTCCTGAAAATGTTGCGTTTGTCTTGGAAATCGCCGCGCAACGTGAGGACGGCATGGGCGGCCTCAAAGCGTATTGCCTGGCGTACATCACGCACCATTTCGCGGAGGTGATTGAAACCGCTGCCTTTCAAGACCTGTTACGACGCGATCCCGCTGGACTTGGCAAGCACGTGTTGCAGGCGTACCACGAGTCGATGACGGGTCCGGATGCGCAGCGGCGCCCGCACAGCCGCTGAGCGCGCGGACATGTTGCGGCACGCGATAGCGTCGTAGATGACCAGCGGTTCGCGGGTCTCGCTGCGGAACGGACAGCGGGTGTTCATTGACCGGTGCAGAGCTTTGGCGAGAACCAGCGCTGGAATAACAGTCTGTAGAGCATTGTCTCTGCAAGTGGCGTGCAAGGTGACGACTGCAGGTCGCGTACGCAGACGTGCATTGTGCCGCATGTCCAGCTCGGCATCGCTGATCGAGGAATGGAAGACATCGTTGCATCCCTGGAATCGGGTACTGCGTAGCGCCCATGTGGATCACGCGGGCGAATCTGGGTGCCGTATCCTGACAACTTGTAGTTTGGCATGGAGCTGTAGCATCATGTGCGTCAATGTTCGGCTTCGGGCAGGCCGCGCATGAGATGATCCTGACATTTTGGACGCCTCCTGGTCTGCAGTGTTGGTATGTTTGCAACGAACTCGCAGATGCCGTCACGGGGTACCAGGCGATGCCGCGCGGACACCGTTCCTCGATAGACGAGCTCTCCACTCGAGCGCCAGTTGCAGCCGGCGCTCTTGCTGCCGTTTCCAGGGTTGACCCCCTGGAAACGCATCACAAACCTTCGATAGACGCATAACCAAAGGTAGATACACGTGGACGGAGTCCTTCGTTGGGAAAGGCGTTTCCGCGGCTCGTAGCGACGATCCACGCGTTGGTATAAAAAGCGGCACAGGGTCTGGCGTGCATCGAGAAGAGTCCATAAACATATAGAAAATTCAATATTTGTCCCATTGGAAACCCAGACCATGAGGCGCACTGTCGAGGTGCTGACGCCCCCTGACGCTTGTGCCTCTTTACCGGTATCGAGCCTAGTCGTCAGGGCAGAGCAGTTCTGGGACTAGGACTGACTGGCAGACGATCGGGCAGTACGGTGTCCACGAGCATAGCGCAATCCTTTGCCTCAAGGCACTGCAGCCGGTGGGTGTGCATCTTTACTTGCCCGCGTGTGTAGATCTGGCGACGGGCGCTCGAGCTCTTCGCGTTGCGTGTACCCGTTCGGGTTCATCGCACACGTGTGCGGCGCATTGAAGACGAGCACTTGTGTAGAACGGTTTCGCAGAGGCACCACTCTAGGCCAGCAGCGTGACCCGCCATGCGTCTGGCACCTCGGCTGGCTGCTGCGTTAGGCGCACTGCACGGTGCGCGCACCGGGACTGCAGGCCACCACCGCAGTGGCATTCTAGGGTCCGCTTCGGCGCTTGGAGGCCTCAAATGGAGCAGCCTGCACGGCAGCGACAGAGGTCATATTCCTAGAGCGGACGGGTTGCATTCTCTCCTTTCTGTCCTCGTTCGCGGTTTTCGTGCTTTCCCGTGGGGAGCGAGCAGGTCCGCTGGCGCCAACCCCATCGCTATCACCCGAATGCGGGGCTGTCAGGAAGCCTTCCGAAAGCAAATTACGGTTGCTTGTGAACCGCGTCAGTTCTTGAAACGAGGTCTCGTCACGGAGACCTGGTCCTGCGTTGCCAAGTTGGATACAGCCGGTTTACGTTCCGAGCATGAGCAGGAGGTCCAACGTTTGAGCATTTTTCTACAGGAAGTGATGAGCGCCTACCCACAGGAGTCGAAGGCGCTCGTAGGTATCATGCGCGAACGAGTTTCCGCCACGCTCTACGATGCCAAGAAGCTGGTCGAGACGCTGAAAGCGCATCTGCAAACCTCTGGTGATGCGTTACTCTCTTTCGAACAGCTCGCACAAGTGTATCGCACCCGCGAGGCCCTTCTGGACTTGAGTTTTGGTCTGCGTGTTGCGGTGCCAATCGAAGCTTACCCACCGGGAATGGTGCCGCAGCCAGAACTCGAGGAGAAACGCCGCCTGACCAAGCGAGATAAGATCCTTGCGGAGCAGGAGGCGGAGTCCGCGCTCCAGGAACGCAGGTACCGCGAGCTCTACGGACCGGTGGCAGATGCGCGTGATAACGTCCAATACGAGAACAGCGACGAGTGTCCCAGCGGTGGCTACGCCCAGTGGTACGAGGACTCGTCTGATCCACGCACGCTGCTGCGGGGCTTTCATACCGTGCTTTTGGATATGAAACGAGTCGCAAAGGTGACCGAAGGCTCCACCAGGCTCAGTTACCGAGCTGCAGTCTGTATCGGAAACGGGAAAGGCGTTGGCGGCTACGGGGATGGCAAGGCGCGTACGGTGCAGGGCGCTATTAGGCGAGCAACTCGTGAGGCGCGGCGGAACCTCATCTACGTGCCGCTCTATGAACAACGAACGATACCGCATGAATCAACTGCACGATTTGGGCGATGTCTCGTGTACTTGTGGCCGCTCAAGTCGAACACCGGGCTGCGCATGAATTACTTTTACCAGTGCGCATTGGATGTGATCGGAGTGAAGGACGCAGGCGCCAAGCTGCATGGATCTCGCAACCGAATCAATGCCCTCAAGGCGCTTTTTGAGGCGCTCAAGCAGATACATGACCCCGTGGATGTCGCAAAGTCTCGAGGCTATCGCGTCGTGGACCTCAGCTCCTATATAGAGGGCAAGCTACAGACAGCGCTGCTGCGCCCTTGATCCGTTCGTGGCCGGCTAGACGTTCGCGGCATGGAACGGGAATAGCAGTCACGGACGCCGTTCGTGGTTAGAAACCGAATGCCAAATGCCTCAATTCAGACCACAGGATGATACCTGGCGTTTCGGAGTATTTTACGAGTTCGGGTTCTGAATCGACGATGACCAGCGCACGACCGTGGTGTGTCGCATTTGCAACTGGTGATGCTCTCGTTCGCGACCGACGCACGGGTTTACGACTACGCTCTACCAGGTTCGTTGTTCGCGAGTCTAGACAGTAGCGGGAGTTCGCCGCCTGATGCTCCGTCGCATTCGCCTTTATTCGCTCGATCTGAGCGGTCTAAATATGGCGGTTGCCGACGCACAATCAAGAAGGATCGCTGGCCTCTCATTTAACGACGTACCAGCTTGTAGACGGTCTTTCGACGCAGCGCAGATACGGTAAATGACAGACACCCCCGGAGAGAGTGCCCAGATCCCGGTGGTAGTATCGCTCGCGAATAATACGTACAGTGTAGCGGCAGAGGGCATCAAGCTCGGTTTTGCCGACGCTCCGCAAATCCGGTCTGAGAAACCTCTGAAACGACAGGCGGCAGCACTCGAAACCAGCAACTGCGAATTATCTGTTCCGGGAAACGATGGCATGTATGCGCTCTTCGCGCTGAAAGCATCCATGTTGGGGTTGTATGCTCCACAGGGCTCTCTCTGTGCTGCAACATCATCCACTGTGACGGAATGCTCCGTTCCGGGTTCGCAGCGAACACACCTGATCCGCGACCCATATGACTCTGCTGCAGAATGTGATGCCAGTATCCAGGCGCCCGAGGGAGCACGTTGCTACGATGAACAGCGATTTCGAGGATCACCTGGCACCGCAGTGCTTACTGCGTCTGCTGAACGCTTCGCCGCCGCTTCCGCCGCCGAGTGCGTCCTGCAATGCATGAAAATGCTGTTTCCGCTGTGCACTTCACCGACGGTTTTCCCTTTGGTGCCAAGCGAAACCAGGTACCTTTAGATTATTCCGATCTTATTCGCAACATCAAGTGCGTCGTAGTTGGCAGCCAATCGAACGAACGCCTTCTTCTTCCCGTCGGGACGAATGAGCGTGTTCACTTTGCTCGCTTGAACACCGTAGAGCTTCGCGACCGCTTGACGAATTTTCCGCTTGTCAGACCTAACGTCTACAATAAACACCAGCGTATTGTGATCTTCCATTAGTTTCATTGCGCTCTCCGTCGTCAGTGGGTGTTTAATAACGCCGAACTCATCGATCCACGGCGTCGCAGGCGCAGACTTGCGAGGGTACTTGGGCGCTCGTGCGAGTTTTCGCGTCTTCGGCTTTCTGAAACGCACTTTCTCGTGGGCCTTGGCCAGGATTTTTGGAGTGGATCCCGATCGAACTACCTTGGCCACTGCCTTTGTCTTGGCTAAGCCTTTCCTGATACGGGGCATGGGCGCAGCGATAGGCTGAAAGCAGAGAAGCAGGCTGGATGGCGAAGTAGTAGGATTGGCAGGGGCGGCGCCAGCGCAGGACGCGATCGCCGAGCATCGCCGCGCGAATGGCTAGTTTTTCCAGTAAAATACCTACAAGTCCTTTTGGTTCGCTAAGACGCTAAATAGGTATATTCGGGACAGATGATTCGGGTACGCTGAACTGGGCGATCTGTTCCTCTACGTCCTGTTTACGCAGCACGTTTCCTTTGATGCACCGCCTGCGGATCCAGACTGCGCTAACATGGGCTTACAGATGCATTGATATTGGTCGGGTTCTCGGTCGTCTATCCGGAGCGGGTCCTTCCACTCTTTGATACTGAAGCTCGTTGCGTCACCAGAATCAAGATAATTCCTGACGTTGTTTAACAAAAGGCTGGGTCATGGAAGCGATATGATGATCCAACTCGTTCGTGAAAACCCGGATGCTTCTCCTTGCCATACGTGTATCATGCCCGTGTTATGCAATGTTCTGGTTGTCGATCATTCGGTTTCTAGGCAACTCGTTGGCATCGCTTGTCGATTTGTTCACTGGCCCACGCTGAATGTTCACAAATCTTATCCCATCAAATAATTCACTCTGTTTCAAAGACAAATTCGCTTCTCTCTCCGGTCATCGACGAAACAGCATTCCGAACACACATGATACCTCTCCTGGGATTTGCGCGCAGATGCTCCCGTCTCTGCTGCTCGCGTGGAAACGAGACCTGGATTCGGACTTGAGGCATCACCGAAATCGATTCGAGAGAAGCGTGCGTCACCGTTTCGCAAGAACGGAGCGTCGACCGTTCGAAATTCTGAAATTGCGTTCCTCAGCGCAGATTTTCATTCCGATGCTTATTTTCTTCTAGACAACATATCGTTCCGAAACCTGCTATTGAATGGGGCAGCGTACTCGCCAAGGGAATACACCCGGAAGAAGCCCGTGATCCTAAGGTATCGTGCTAGGCGCGGGAAACGGAGGAGGGCATCGACGACCGCCAGCGGTACTCGTCAAGGCCACGTACCGCGCCATGTAGCAATCGTTCATGCACCACTGGGCAGCTCTCGGCGGCGAAGACGGAGTAATGAGCATACGATAACACCTGACCAAACTCCGGAGTCACTGCTACGAAGCGCGCACCGAGCATGGAAATGTAGAGAATGAAAATGTAAAGGACAGCGTCGATCACAGCAACCGTCTATGCAGTGCGCGCGTTGATAATAGCCGGACGCAGCACAGTTGGAACTTGAACGCTGCCGTAATCACCGTCATCCTCATCACCCATCCATGCACTGCTGATAACAGAACTGCGGGAAAACGGAGAGACCCGCGTCACTGAAACCGGAGATAACGAGGAAAAAAGCAAGCAGTCATAGAAAAATTTCGCAGAGGCTTCTCTTGATCGTCGTGGAAAGCAAACCCCGATATCTGGTTTTTACGTCCGAGTTAGGAACGTATACCCGTTCCATTTTCTTCACACATGGATGTATGGTCTCCAATCGATGCATATGAACACAGCTCCCTGCTAATTCTTTGGAGATCGCATTTCTTACGGTCAACAGGCGACGAATACGGGCCAGAATTCCAATCAATGATTCGAAGATCGATCGCTCTGTGGTGTACGGTCGATGACGATGAGCCCGGGTAGTAGCCCGGGCGTGCCAGTCGCGCGCGTCATCAACTGCCTCCCCGCTGGACGCTGTCGATACGCCTCGAGCTGACTTGCAGACGTCGCCGAGATTCGCGTTCTACTTGCCTGTCCGAACCAGCCACGCAAACCAGTGCTGGAATACGAAAGCGCCCGGCGCTGCCCTGTAGTGGATGCTGCGGTAAATCGGTGGAGTGCGAGCGCTCCAACGACTCCCGAAAGATGCATCTCAGCGAAAGCCACGAAAAGGTGCCCAGAACAACTCGTGTCCGAGTGATCCAACCTGTGGCACGCGTTTTGTCGATGTACGTGCCGGCTCGCCGCCGGGGCCCATTCAGACACGGCGAGTGCAGTCGACTTCCACTTGCAAACGATTCCGTTCCATAACAGGATATGGACGATTCTTGAATGGACCTGGATTTCGAGTCCAGCTCGAAAGCCGCCACTTGTCAGGTAGCTGTTGCTTCACCACGGTGTCTGCGGTGCATGTTCTGGCCGAGGTCCCGAATGCGCAGTGAGACGTGCGGATTCAGCGGATGATCATTTTCGATTTGGAAAAGATCGGGATACCGTTCAAGGAAACGCTTCAAGCCCCCGTGGCGTGTTTTGAAGAGCGTCTGCCATGCGCTCTTGTTCATACGGCTTCGCAGCAGCTGACCAAGTTCTCCAACGAGTAGCGAGCGCTTGCGTCGGAGCGTTTGCAGCAGGAACGCCAAAATACCAGCCTCGGAAGTATCGAATAGAATGAGAAATCGCACGTAGGCTAGGATTTGCTTCAGCTCGCCGATATCGGGCAAAGCGCCAAGCTCTTCGCGCGTAGCACTGGATGCGTATGTGTGCACCTGCCGTAATCCAGTGCGTTTGTCGGAACATGGCGACGTGGATACGGCTTCTGGGGCGAGCGCAAGGCCACAGAGATGCCGCAGCTCCCAAAAGCGCAGTACCGTTGTGGACGGCATTGCGGGAACGACTCCGCTGCTCAGTTGGTCGAGCCCGTCCGCAGCGCGTTCACCCGATGCGTACTCAGCAGGCGTATCATCGAATGCTCTTTGCAGCAACAAGACCGCATCCGATCCACAGTGCTCATGGATTAGGGACCAGATGGGCTTTAGCGCACCGTCGATGCCCCAGATGAAGTCCAAGTGCATACGGCTGGGGCGATCCCGGAACTCGCCCAGCTTTTGTGCCGTCGCGCGAAATGCCCCCACAAGTGCGAATGCTAGAGATGGGCTCGGTGCCATCTGGAGCCCAATATTCCAGCCTGGGTCCAGAGCATCCAATACGTTGAGGGGAAAATGACCCAAGTGCGCTCGCTGGCGACCAGTTCGGGCGCGTAGCTCTCCAGCACCCTCGTTGTCGTCGTTTTCGTCGCAGTAGCCAGTGCGCGTTCCGGCATCAGTGTCGCCTAGGTCGCGAGCACTGCCTTCGCCACTGCCCCGATACCGCAGACGACAGGTAGCGTACTCGAGCTGATGCGCGCGAAGCATCGCGTCTGGGATAAGCGGTTGGCGCGTCGTCAAATGCGTCATCAGCGCGCCACTTTGGATGTCAAACGGCCCATAGATGCTCATACCGCAACGAGACCAGTCCATATCGAATCCGTAGAAAGAGAAGAGCCCTTGTAAAACATGTGCTGGTTCATCACCAGGAAGGCCTCTGCAATTCAAATAGCTCAGTAACAACAATGCTAGGAACGGCGAGACAAGCGACCCGGAGAGCGGCGACAACAAAGCTCGTGCCTGCGCAGTGGCCAGGCTGTGGCGCCACCAAACCTTCAGCAAAATTAGACAGCGAATGAGCAAGTGCCTCCGCCCGATCAATTCATCACATTCGACTAGAAAACATGACCTGCAAAGCGCTACGGCCGGGTTCAGTAGGAACTGTGTCGTCAGCCCATTCGTGCGACATCGCACAACAACGGCACCGTCGCCTGCGTTGTCGTCGTCGGTAAGCGTCCGCTCAACACATATAGAGTCCAGTTGCTCCATACAGGGCGAATGCAAGCTCGTGGCGCACTGGGCATTGCCAGCTGAGACTCCCTGAAATGTACCATCGTTTCCCTGCGTACGCCATGTAGTAGCGCGCTCGCCGCCCGAGCATGACGACGACGATGCATCGCTGTCCACAGTCGCAGGACCCGAGCGCGCCTCAACAGTGCCCAGATCACCCGTCGTTACCGCCCCAGATATCGCCGCTGCAACAACATGTTCCTGTTCCTGCTGCTGCTGCTGCTGCTGCTGCTGCCGTCGCCGTCGCCGTCGTCGCCGTGAACGTTGCCGCGCAGCAGCATGCCACGCCGCCTGCGAATGCGTGTCCGCATCGCGCATCCATGCGTGTACTGGAGACTCCATCGACTGCGACGATGACAGCAGTTGAGGGTGCGCGTTCGCCGGCATGCACGATTCGCTGCTGTGATCAGCGATCGACGCTGGTACCGCCGTCGATCGCCGAAACGCAAGCAGCGTGGCGCGCGCACACAACGCTGCGGCAAGGCGCGTTGGCCACGCATCGCTGATGCACGATGCATCATCATGAACATCATCATTGGGGTTGGGGGTGGCGGCGCGCCGCGGCGAGCCCGTGACACCGGACACGTGTCCCTGCGTATGCGTGCACTTGTTGTTGTTGTTGGTGGCGCCTGCAATGAAAACGCCAACGTCGAGGCCGCTCTCCCATAGATACGTTTTCTCTGCATAAGATCCGACTGCAAACGAGTGTGCACCTAATGCTCGTTGTGCGATGCTACTTGCCGCCATGAGTGTTCGCTCGTAGAGCATCTCGGTTAGGCGGTTCGGCGCGAGCAGACTCACAAGTCGGCTAATCCATTCATCAGCCAGCGCATGCCCTACGGTGCTGGACGGCGTCAGTGACGCAGCTTTGCTCTGCTGATGCAACGTAGGCGTTGGCGCTGCTACTGCTGCTGCGCTCACCGTCGTTCTTATGGTAGGCGTTTCGGAAAGAAACGCATTCGCTGGTGGAGATGCCTCGGCATGCTGGCCCTGGTGGAGTGTCGAACGCGCCTGGTGTCGCTGATCCCAGTCACGAGCTTCGGCGGGAACACGATCAGCATCCGCCTGGGATTCTGGGCTCGTGATCCGCTTGCTGTCGCTGGCGGATACAAACCCGCCGACCCTCGAGCGCCAAGACGCAGCCGACGTCACCGGAAACGTCAGCTTGCCCTGTATTACGTCTGGCCCGGAGCCAGTGCTGCCCGTGTACATCGCAGCATTCGCATCGCTTCCCGGCTCGCGTAAGCGGATTGCGTCGTCTCCATAGCCGGAGCTGATGCAACCGCGGAATCGATCCATGATCGCAGACCAGCCGTGACGCTCAAGTAAGTACGCCAAAACTGCGCCCACATGAAAGGCACGAAGCGCCGCTCCTCTTGTGTTTCCAGACACGTTTTGCGGAGGCATATCGAAATCCGCTAGTGCATCATCCGGCAATTCTTGGTCTTCAAGCGCGGCAATGAGCTCACATGCGTCCGCTTCATTGAGAGGCGTGCAATCGGCAAGAGCATCAGCCGGTACGCCAGGCGCCGGCCAAGAGCCTGCGGCAGTGCCGTCGCTGCTGCTTTGTCCATAGCGTTCGAGCGCATTCGTTTGCGCTCTCGCCAGCGGCACCAAAAGCATGCTCGCATACTCGCCAGCATTCGCAGGCTCGCTATTCTCCGTGAGCATTTGCTCTAGGTCCCAGGTGGCAAGCCCTGCTGCTCCCGAATCGGCGCTCTCGTTCGGAGGCTGCTGCCCGTCCAGGATGATGCCCACTTGCTTGCCAGCGTTGTCCAGGGATGCATCCGACCCGGTGCCATCGCGTTGGCGTGCTGATGTGTTGTTATGCTGTTGCGCGAAAGCTTGCGCCTGTCGACGTAATGCTTGCGCGTGAGGATGGTTGACGAAGCACCTCCCACCACGAATAGACTCCAGCAGATGGCGATGCTTCACGCTTGCACTTTGAAGGGCGACGCGTACCATCAGCGCCAGCAACGCCTCACCCGGACGGAGGTCGTTCGCGTTCGCTCGACAAGGTGCTCGCGTCTTTCTGCTGCCGTGCAAGTTCATGAGTGCAGTCATACAGCGAACGTCGACAACTCGCGGAGTCACGATGCCAAGCGTGGCAATAAATGCATCAAGGTCTGGCGGAAGCGGGGCATAAAAAGCCTCATACATGGACATAATCTCGAAGAGGCCATCAAAGAATACGAGCGGGACGCCCGACTCTGCTAACATCCGAAAAAGTTGCGCACCTTCGCCCTTGGCCGTCGACGGCGGCAGCGACGCCCACTCCCTGGACCGAGCCCCTAATCCTGCAGTTTTCAGCGATGCTGCGTGAGCTGTTGAGGTCGCCAAGCCCTGCAGCGTACCTCCGGCTACATCGACGCTGTTCAACGAAGGGCACTCTCGCTGAGCATTCGTCTCGAAGGACGCAGCGGAACACAAGGGCACCGCCGGTTGTGGTAGGGAGTTCGGCGTCGTCTCCATCGTTACCTGGCTTCGCGGCGGCAGATACCGAATACCTTGTCGCAGCGCCAGGCCGAGCACGTTCTCTGCCGTTCGATCCCAGCCCAGAGACTCTGTAGAAGCCGCTATCTCTGGAACGCGTTGCTGAGTTGCGGACTCGTACGGTTCACTCTTGCTCAGTGCCGCAGTGACTGTTGTACACGCATGCGCGACGTCGTCGTCAACATCAACATCGTCAAAATCGTCTTCATCATTGTCGTCGTCGTCAGAGGTGTCGCTGTACAGCGGGCTCCCGACGACCGCCCCAGCATCAACCTCAAGTTGGCCACTGTACTCCTTATATTGCCGTCCACTGAGCTGTCTCAGCGCTGTCGGTGTCACCAGGAAACATGGAATGACGGATCCGGTACCCTTGTTGTCGAGGAGGAAAATAAAACGAAAAGTCTGTACATCAAAAGCTGCTGTTTCGGATGATTTCGTGCTTTGCTCGGCCCCTGGACCTGAAGCTACCGAAGGCTCTCGCTCCCCGCTCAATTTTCCACGCGCTTTTGAAACCCAGGGGCGATCCATCGGCCTCCGCCTGAACGTCGTCATACCCAGCTCTATCACGGACTGACGCGTGATCCACTCACGATAGACTGCGTACCGACGCTGTAGCGACTGGTGATGTCCCGCGCCACTAGCGGCAATGTGACACTCGTCGGCAGGAGAAAATGATTCCCCGGCATGCTTAGGTTCGGAGGAATCTGGAACAGCGTCCAAAGTCAACGTATCCGTTGCAAGAGACCCTAGCTGGCGTTCGCAGTCTTGCACCGACACCGTCGTTCTAAGCGAAAACGCAATGAAGGTTGCGGAGCGTATTGCCGCTGATACTATTGGCCACGCAAGGTCGGCTAGTGTGGTGTCTGCTGTTACAAGAACGTCCGTGCTCATATAACTGTAGAAAGTGCTGCATGAGAACGTACGAAAGGCGAAAGCGGTTTGAAAACGCGTCGGCGATAGCTGCACAGCGAATAGCGTTCCATGGACAGTTGCAGCATCCGAATTCAGGGTCACCGAAGAAGGTTGCCGTCTCCTCGAGTGCTGCAGCGTGTTGACAGACTCCACGAGCGCAAGTCCAGGTTAGTCTGCCGTTGTGGAAGGGCTAGTGGGTGCTGGCACGTTCGTTAGAGCTCAAGGAGAGAATATCGCGGTTATAGAAGGGCGAGCGAGTACCGTTTTATTCCACGGAGATCTAAGGGAGCTTCTTCCCGAAGCTCGCTTTTCCAACGGCTCCAGGTCTCGAAGTTGTTACCTCAAACTCTGCTATCACTGAAGCGGGAATAGCTCACCAGGAGCATCAGTTGCCAGTGATCGCAGAGCTATCGTTTACGTTGAGCTTCCGCGGAGCACCCAGGGTCTCTCTGGTCCCCAAACCGGCCTGTCTGCAGAACTAGTGGACGAGCATAGACCCGTTCTCGAATCCGGAGCCACTCAGAGAATCCTGGAGTTGTTCGCGGCTGTCGACGATTCTGGAGCAGCAGGCAGCCAACCTGCAAGGTGCTGCACCTAACGGTACCACATGCTGGCCCCTGACGCTACTGGCATATGGGAAACGCGTTAAACACCCAAGCGGAGGCACTCGCAGACGGTAACGAGTTTCCGGAGTCGAAGCAAGTGCCCCCAAACCTCCTCCTGAGCCCGTCATGGCGCTCAAAAGACCAAGACGCTGCGAGCGCTATTGCGGCTTCAGCAGCGGACGCAAACGTGTCGGGCACTGGTGCAGCGAGCGGCAGCGTGCACCCAGAGAGCGTTGCGCAAAGTCTACGGCTCCTGGGAGCCCACTACTGGCACAGACAAGTCGCGCACGCCACTGCGCACTGGTCATCCGACAGCCGAGCGCAGAGCACAGTTCCAACAAGCGCAGCTGGCGGTGCTGGTGTCACCCCAACGAATCAACAGGGGATTTCGGTGCCGCCCATTGGGGATCGCCTCTGGCTTCGAGCGCTGATCTTCCTCGAGCGTGAAGTCGTGAACCCCGGTACTGTACACACCAGAGCTGCGAATGCACTCCCGCGTGATCCAGGAACACCATCTGCAGCTAGAGCAGCACTGGACGACCAGCAGGAATCTCTGCTCGGGCTTGTCATGCAACGGCTAGTGACATCACTGCATGCGTTTGAATCACTAGCACCTGTTGTTCTACTGGCGACGCTGGGTGCCCTGGATCAGCTGAAAGCAGTCTATGCTTTGCAGGATCCTGGTGATCAGCAACCACGTATCGCCAATACCGGTGATTGGCACGCCGCTGTGCATGGGGCCTTCTGGTTCTTGTGCAACTTTTTGCGGCCAGCGGTGAGGCGAAGCTGGGCTCAGCGCGGGGAATCTCTTCTCCCCGACCAGACAGCACTTGAGCATTGCCAGTATATCATGCTGATCCTGAGCGTCGAGTACCTCATGCTGTCTGCTGACCGCGATCAGGAGACTTTTTTCTGGAGCAGCTGCCTGTTGCTCCATTTGCTTGACTGGATGGATACAACGAAAACCTATGCGCTCATTCGACGCCTAGACGCAAGAATCCATCGATGCATCGAGCTCTTGCTGGGGTGCCTAGTTCGCGACACGCTATCGAGAATTCGGAAGATGGCAGGCTTGGGTAGCGGAACAATTCACGACGCAACGACCTTGGAGAGCGTGCTCCTACAAATGGCAACGAGAGGGCAGGGCCTCAACTTTCTCGAACTAGACGGAAAACATTTCGCAGAAAGGTCCACCGAGGAAGCGTTGGCAACGCAAAGCGCACGTCCAGCTGCGCTGCATGCCGCCGTAGCGAAGAGATCGAACTGGTCTTGGTTCCAGTTTTGGCCATTCGTCAGCGAGCATGCCAACGCTGAACGGGTACTCGCAGACGCGGCTGAGGCCGACCAGCTCGCAGAACCCTCACAGGAACCAGTAGTTTCGATGCAGCAGCAGCAGCAGCAGCAGCAGCAGCAGAGCCCCTCGAGGATGCATTCTCGAGCAGCCGAAGCCATTGCACCAGCTGGAACGCTGCATATGCATCGATCGAGTGCACTACCGGAGGATCCAATCGCTCGGAAAACTGTGGTATGCATGGGGCTCTTGCTAACCCTGTTATCGCTCGTGACTGACGATCCAGACGAGCTAGCGCAGCCGCTGTTTCCAAATCAGAGAGCCGGTCAACCATTTCGCCAGGCACTCGCTGGTGTGCTTGCGCGTACCTCCTGCGAAACGCTCCCAGCCGTTGTTGATGCGAACAGCGAGCATCAACGAACAACAATAACAACAACAGCTGCTGCTGGCGCTGCTGCGGACTTTGGCAACGATGCGGTGCAGACTGGGCTGCATTCAGTGCAGCCGCTGACGCTATCCAACCTGCATGATGTATGCGTTTGGTGGCTCCATTATCCAGAAGGCTCGTACTTGTTCTATTTTTTAACGTATGATTCCGCGGAGCATTGGCGGCGCTACTTGGCCGTCCGAACGGATCCCGAGATCTTTCTGCTAACGCTGCTGCGCTTGCTCTACGTAGAGAGTTCGGTAGACGTCACGGAGTTGCGACTCGCAACGCTTCTTCTGCTCACTGAGGATGAGGGCTGGTCTCGAGCGCTTGCGAGCCACGTCCTTGAGCAGCCCGTTACATGGTACCGCGAGACCAGCCTCGATGCAGACCGTTGCACACTTGTCGATATCGTGATTGGTGTGCTCGTGCGATGTATTCGACGCCAGCCGCTGAAGAGTCCCTGTATCCGCATGGCGTTGGCAATGCTCGTTGGTATCGCGCCTGGAGCGGTGACGGCAGCAGCCGTGGCGGCGCGCGAAGGTCCGCTTCCTTCTCACCTCGCTAGTCGCCTGTGGCAGTTGTTTGCACACTTCTGGCGGCGTTTGAAACGGAGTTCTGAGCAGAATCCCCAGACAGATGACGAATATCTCCTCTCGTATCTGGGAACGACAATCGAGCTCTTGTTCGCTGTCTGGGTCGCCGCCGACTTTGAGCCACGCCGCTGCGGGACGCTCGGTGATACGCTCATTAACGCAGCTGCTGAGCTGCGGCACGCCATCTTGCGAACAGGTCGAGCGCATACCCCCGTTGATCGATTCTTTGCGGGCCTCATGCGCCTACTTCATATCCAAGAAGCCGAATATATCACTGTGGATGGAGTCCAGCATCCATACCCGGGTCGTCATACGGCAACGGACGGTCTGGCTGATGATCGCGACGCTTTACGAATACCAGCAGCGGGGTCTTTGCCACAGCGGCCAACTGTCGGTCAACAGGGAGTATTTCGAGATCCACCTGATGCGTCATCAGTTCGAGAGGTATTCAGCGAATGGGCGCGACAATGGCGTTATCAGCAGTCGTTCAAAATCAAGCGTCTGGTCTACCGTTTTGTTGAGCGTCCCGATGGATGTAGCGCTCGCATTCGAACACGAGTCTGGAACCTGGTTGCGCAGCGTACCGGGTGGCCGCTCGGCGAAAGCGCCGCTCGCGCTAGCGTCGACGAGAAAGCGAATGTATGTCCCCGGGGACAAGACTAGCCATTGCAACGCGCTCGCAGAGGAAACGTTTTGCGATTTCAGAAGCCGGTACCCAGTGGGCGTTGGATCCACCGCTGCCACGCTGTCGCAAAAGGCAGATTATTCGAGCTGGGCGCTCTGGGCGCCACCCAGACTCGCTAAAATGTTCTTGTAGGGGGGCTAACGCAAACGCTCATGTTGTCTAGTTAACGAGAAGCGTTCAGGGACACCCGCCACGTCCTACATACGATGATGTCTCTCGGGGATGCGGGCACTGCGGGTACTGAACCAGTTGCGGTGCCTGGAACACAGGATTTGGACTCGGACGTTCAGATCAACGATCTATCGCCAGACTGAAGAGATACGGGCATTCCAGAGTCAGCAGCTTGTTCACGAACAGCCTCAGGTCCTCTGTACACAGCGTCATGTCAAGGTCATGGACTCGCTTCTGAGCATCGCCGCGTTCTCATAGGTGCTGTAGAGGCGCCCCACGCATGCAGACAGCATACAGCGATCCGTAGGCTAACCAGAACCCTCTCGTATCGATATATTATTTACTCATTGGAAGCGATGCTTGGCGATTTCTTTCACGATTGGTTTCAGACACGCCACAACGAGTTCGAGGTTTTCGTGTCCTTGTTCCTCTCTACGAAGCAGCGCACGCTGCAACCGACGATCTTGAACTCGTCATCAACTCGCCAAACGGCTTTGAACACTAAAAGCATCTGCTCATCGCAGTCACATATGCATGTCGATTCTGCTTTCCCTCTGCAAGCTCGAAGCAGAAACTCGTACGACCGCTCAACGCCGACGCCCTTGACAACCGTCCAGAAAAGTCCAACTCGTCCCGCTTGTGCGGAACGCCCCTTGTTTGGCCCTGGAAACGCGCTCCAAACCCGCAGTATCGATCATAGTCCTCACCTGATATGATCGGGACAGCGGAACAGTAGCCCTTGAAAGCGTCAACGCTTTCGATAGCCAGAAACTGTCCGTCGAACAACACCCGCAGCATTCAGCATTCGTACCGCTGCTGATCCCACATTGGGATACGAGGCGGGACAGCGGAACAGTAGCCCTTGAAAGCGTCAACGCTTTCGATAGCCAGAAACTGTCCGTCGAACAACACCCGCAGCATTCGGCATTCGTACCGCTGCTGATCCCACATTGGGATACGAGGCGGGACAGCGGAACAGTAGCCCTTGAAAGCGTCAACGCTTTCGATAGCCAGAAACTGTCCGTCGAACAACACCCGCAGCATTCAGCATTCGTACCGCTGCTGATCCCACATTGGGATACGAGGCGGGACAGCGGAACAGTAGCCCTTGAAAGCGTCAACGCTTTCGATAGCCAGAAACTGTCCGTCGAACAACACCCGCAGCATTCGGCATTCGTACCGCTGCTGATCCCACATTGGGATACGAGGCGGGACAGCGGAACAGTAGCCCTTGAAAGCGTCAACGCTTTCGATAGCCAGAAACTGTCCGTCGAACAACACCCGCAGCATTCAGCATTCGTACCGCTGCTGATCCCACATTGGGATACGAGGCGGGACAGCGGAACAGTAGCCCTTGAAAGCGTCAACGCTTTCGATAGCCAGAAACTGTCCGTCGAACAACACCCGCAGCATTCAGCATTCGTACCGCTGCTGATCCCACATTGGGATACGAGGCGGGACAGCGGAACAGTAGCCCTTGAAAGCGTCAACGCTTTCGATAGCCAGAAACTGTCCGTCGAACAACACCCGCAGCATTCGGCATTCGTACCGCTGCTGATCCCACATTGGGATACGAGGCGGGACAGCGGAACAGTAGCCCTTGAAAGCGTCAACGCTTTCGATAGCCAGAAACTGTCCGTCGAACAACACCCGCAGCATTCGGCATTCGTACCGCTGCTGATCCCACATTGGGATACGAGGCGGGACAGCGGAACAGTAGCCCTTGAAAGCGTCAACGCTTTCGATAGCCAGAAACTGTCCGTCGAACAACACCCGCAGCATTCGGCATTCGTACCGCTGCTGATCCCACATTGGGATACGAGGCGGGACAGCGGAACAGTAGCCCTTGAAAGCGTCAACGCTTTCGATAGCCAGAAACTGTCCGTCGAACAACACCCGCAGCATTCGGCATTCGTACCGCTGCTGATCCCACATTGGGATACGAGGCGGGACAGCGGAACAGTAGCCCTTGAAAGCGTCAACGCTTTCGATAGCCAGAAACTGTCCGTCGAACAACACCCGCAGCATTCGGCATTCGTACCGCTGCTGATCCCACATTGGGATACGAGGCGGGACAGCGGAACAGTAGCCCTTAAAAGCGTCAACGCTTTCGATAGCCAGAAACTGTCCGTCGAACAACACCCGCAGCATTCAGCATTCGTACCGCTGCTGATCCCACATTGGGATACGAGGCGGGACAGCGGAACAGTAGCCCTTGAAAGCGTCAACGCTTTCGATAGCCAGAAACTGTCCGTCGAACAACACCCGCAGCATTCAGCATTCGTACCGCTGCTGATCCCACATTGGGATACGAGGCGGGACAGCGGAACAGTAGCCCTTGAAAGCGTCAACGCTTTCGATAGCCAGAAACTGTCCGTCGAACAACACCCGCAGCATTCAGCATTCGTACCGCTGCTGATCCCACATTGGGATACGAGGCGGGACAGCGGAACAGTAGCCCTTAAAAGCGTCAACGCTTTCGATAGCCAGAAACTGTCCGTCGAACAACACCCGCAGCATTCAGCATTCGTACCGCTGCTGATCCCACATTGGGATACGAGGCGGGCCAGCAGCGCCTACGCTGAGCACACGCCAGGTGTGCCTCTCTCGCGACATCTGCGAGTTCCAGAACACCTTGGTGTGTTCACCGGTATAACGACGCTTAATGCCTGTTTCAGGTGCAGGAATTCGCTGTCTAATATGTACATCTATAACAGCGAACTCTGCAGAAGAAGCGATAGCCGACATGTACGAGGCACGAAGGGCCGGCGCTGACCTCGTCGAGTTCCGTGCCGACTACCTCGCCGAGGGGGAGTCCTGGGAGCGGGTAGTAGATCAACGGCCTCTGCCTATGGTTTTCACATATCGTCCTGTTTGTGAGGGAGGTTTATCCGATATGAACGATCACGAGCGAGTGAGGCTGTTGCAGCGCGCTGTTCAACACGGCGTTGAGTACGTGGACGTCGAACTCGCGAACATGGACCTGTTTCGGATGCCGGAGAGCGTCCAGCTCCAAGATGCATCCACTCGTCCACGACTCATCGTCTCCTATCATAGCTTCACGCGACCATTAACTGAAGCGGAGCTCGCTGAAATCTACACGGCAATCGTGGCAACCGGAGCTGATATTTGCAAGATCGCCATGATGTGCCACGACTTGTGCGACAACGCGCGACTATTTGCCTTACTGAAGCGCACTGCTGGCAGCAAACCTACGATTGCTATAGGAATGGGAGAGTATGGGCAGATCAGCCGAGTTCTTGCCGCCAAGTTTGGACCTGCAATGCTGACGTTCACAACGCTGAGCGAGGCACGGGCGTCTGCACCGGGTCAATTCCGGATCGAAGAACTCATCGATCATTATCGTTTCCATAGCCTGAACCCTGATACCACAGTCTATGGGGTTATCGGGGCACCCGTCAGGCATTCAATGAGCCCGCGGATCCATAACCACGCCTTTGGACTCTGCCGTCTGAACCACGTCTACCTTCCCTTTCTCGTTCAGGACGGCTCTAAGTTGCAAAAGTTTCTCGATACCATGACGCAGTTTGGCTTGCGCGGGGCCAGTGTGACCATTCCCCATAAGCAGCGCATCATGGAGTGCCTGGACGAATTGGATGATGTGGCGAAGCAGATCGGGGCAGTGAATACGATCGTGGTGGATCCGCTCACGGGCCGACGCAAGGGCTATAACACCGATTGGCAGGCAGCGGTAGATGCAGTATCCGAGACCTTGATGCCCGGAATCGAACAGGGGCAGGCTCGCTTGACGGCACTCCAGCGACGCCATGTCGTCCTCCTGGGAGCCGGTGGTGCGGCACGGGCGATCGCCTTCGGGGTCGTACACTGCGGCTGCGGCAAACTCACTATCGTGAATCGTACCCTGGAAAGAGCAAGATCGCTCGCAAATGATTTGAGTCCTTTCGGGAAGACAGAGCTAGTTGCGCTCTCACTAGAGGACTTTTGTCAACAGCAGAGGAACCCTGCTACCCGAGAGCGAATCGATATTCTGATGAATTCCACCTCCATTGGCATGCATCCAGATGTGAATGTCGTTCCGGTTCCAGAGGAGATTCTGGAGCCGCACTGCCTCGTGTTCGACGCCGTCTATAATCCAATAGAAACGCGGCTTCTGAGTCTGGCAAAGCGACGAGGTTGTCTCACAGTGGACGGGGTCGAGATGTTCGTCCGACAGGCCGCAGCCCAGTTTACCATCTGGACGGGCTTGAGGGCCCCGGCACAGGAGATGCGCAACATTGTACTCCAGGAACTTGGGCAGCTGGCCCGACGCTGACTGTACGCGTGTTCCACACAGAGAGCGGTCGGTTCGGATGTAAAGCGGAAACAACTTCGTTGACGCGCATCAGAAGATGCCCTCGACGAGGTCGTGCAGATCTGCTTCTAGATTCATAATGGATAGCGCATTTTGGATGCTTTCCTGGTTCCGCAGTGCTTGACCGGGGCGCCGTTGGACAGTGTCCGAGAGAGCACGTCCAGCGCTTGCAGGTATGCGCTGCAGCTTGTATGCGTCTCTGCGACATGATGCCCTGCAATAGCGCATCTGTATGCTCGGATGCAGGTAACGTCGTCATGCGGGATGCATGGTGCTTGGCTTGTGATCCGTGGACCCCGGAGCGCCTACCTCGCTCGCTTTTTGACGCAGCCTCCGTTTCTAATCAGTACGTGATGAAGAAGTACGGCGTAAAGCGAATGCTTTCGAGAAAGTCCTCGCAGATTGGGCGCATGCCACTGAGCCAGAAAGGATGTGCTCAGGATCTAGATGCGTCTCAGATTAGAGTGAAGCTCTGGAATGCTCGCTGTGATTCTGGCTTCAAATCTTACCAGCCGTTTTCTCGGATGCTCAGTCTCGATACTCGAGGAGAAATCATACGCAATGCCGGATGCATACCTCGTTTCAGGATTCTGGGTCTTGGTTCAGGACCGGGACCTGCGATGCTTTGTCGCAAGTATTCGGTACGACACTGGAATCAGGATGAGTTACAACGCCCGCCACCAAGCGTGATCCTGGAATACCCGATACCACTGCCCGGTGCTTACGTTGCAGCCTCCAATGCTTCTCAGTTCCTGACGTGTTGCAAATGAGCATCACACATTATCGTTCATGGATGTATCTGTTTCAATACCAGTCGCGCCGCTGGACTGACCATGAAGACCTGTATCGACGACGTCGTTTGGTAACCTGGCCGCAAGCGCCTGCCCCAAAGTGGTCCGGACTTGTCACGAACAATCATAAGTCCCGTTTGAAAGACGAATCCTCTGTGCTTCGTGGCGGTTAACGAGACGGCATTCCGCAACAGCGAGATATATCGATCGGTATACGCACCGGGAGACTCCAGTCTCTGCGGTTTGCATCGACGAGGGACCCGGACTCGAACGAGCGTCGTTGGAGCAATCGCCTCGAGTGGAGCGTACGTCACCGCGTTGCACTGCGGGAGCCTCGATGCATCGATACTTCTCAACTTGCTGCATTGTTTTCGTTGCTGTGATCGTTTCGTCATCAGGGACGGCATCGGAGTCCGCAAACCCCCGATCGATTACCAGAGTATGCGCTTGCGTATGCAGCGGATCGCGTACTCGCTGAGAGAATCGCCTGGAAGAAGCGCGTGCTCCTAGGACACTGCACTGGGTGCGAAAATCGAACGCGGGTATCGAGTGGAGCGCTCTGTAGCCAGGCTTGGAGCACCGCAGGGTAGGCCTCGGCGGAGAATGAGACATGTACTAGACGCATGAAAATCCCTGCAAGCAGTCAAGTGCCGGCACTGCGAACGGTACGTCAAGGCTTGATGCATAGGACATGGGGAACGGCAAGTGCAGCACGGGTCGCATCTTTTGCCGGTCCATTGAATGCGTCGTCGATAAGCACCGGAAGCAGAGCAATCGGCACTTGGGTATCGCTGCCATCGTTCGTACCTGTCCACTGCTGACAAGGGACCTGAAGGCACCCCAGATACCGTCGTATTTGAAGACGAGGATACCGGAGAAGCAACGTCCTGCATAAGCTTCTGTCTATGACAGAGCAAAGAGAGCCCAAACTGGAGTCTGTACACCCGAGTTACCCAAGTGCACCCGTTTTATCCTGCGCTAATATCGCATGAGTTTATCAAAGAGTCTGCGAGACAGCGACCAGTACGGTGCAAGGATGCTGGACTCTCCCGTCGCTCGAGTTGGGCTTCCTTCAATCTACTCTACAGATCCTCAAGTCCATCGTCCCCGTTGACCCGAACGAATACCAGAAGCTCCGCAATCGTATCCAGTCCACGTTCCCATGACACCGCTGCGTCATGCAGTCGACGGTCTTTGGCAGTTTTCCGACAAGCTCAGCGTTGCGGGCGGTAGGGCTGGTAGCGGGCGGGTACGAGCCTCTGTCGGCTCTCTTGGACTGGGTGCGTTTCTCGAACAAGCTTTCCGAGCGCCCGTAGCGTCCCATGAGTCCACACCGGACACTCGAAGGCCACCGAAGAGGTGCTTCGCTCGGGACGGGCTGGCTAGTGCCCGTCCAGCGCCAGTCGAGGCGGGTGGTGTCGGTCAAGCCGCTGGAACATGCCCCTCGACGGTTCGTAAACTTGACGTACCCGCCACAGAAACGGGTTGCAAAGCGACGAGCCCGACCTGCTGCTGGAAACCTGCTGCGAGCCCAGACAGGTGCCCATGTCGACGGGAAAGCGGTCGCTCCTGAAGGCACGGTGGCGCTGTGTTTGAGTAACGGACACGGAGAGGACCTCGTTGCTGCCCAGGTACTTCGCGCTCTCTACCACCATACCTCGTCTTGGTTGCACGTGGATGTGCTGCCGCTGGTCGGCATTGGCAGTGCCTATATGCGGCTCGCTCAAGAGCTGGCGCTCGAGCTGCATCAAGAGCCCGCGACAAGCAACGCCTCAGCGATGCCGAACAGGGTCCCCAGTCTGTGTCTCCTGCAACCTCGCGCAACGTTGCCGAGTGGAGGCTTCATCTACGCTCGACCATGGGCATTGCTCCGCGATATCGCCGCAGGTCTTTTTCGTATCGTCATTGGACAATGGAGGCGCAGTCGATATTGGCTGCATGAGAAGAGCACCCAGGTGCCGGCTTACATGTTGCGGTCGGTGCGCTTCGTCGTCTTGGCGGTCGGCGATGTATGGCCGCTCTTCCTGGCAGTCCAGAGCGGCGTCCAACACGGCGTCTTCATTGGGACGGCAAAATCAGACCTCTATCTTCAGAGTCCCGCCGGCGAATGGTTATTTATGCAACCGTATCCTCATCGGTGGACCAGCGATCGCTGGGTGTACGGCCTGAACACAAGCGAAGCGTCTCGCTTTTGCCTGGGTGCAGCGGCTAGGGCGCCCGGCTGGCACGCGAGACTCCAAGGTTGCTGGCGCTTTCTGCGCCTGCTGCTTCTGGATGTCCAATATGCAGTCTTCATGTATCGTCGGTATAGGATTTGGCGCGCTCCGTTCTTCTGGCGACTTGCGAGGCTTTTCGAAGCGCTCCTAACAGGATCCAGCGTCTATTTGCCGTGGGAGCGTTGGCTCATGCGGCGTCTCGGTACTGCGGGTGTTTACGTTCGGGATCAGCTGACGGCTCGCAACCTATCGCGCTTAGATGTTCCACGAGTGGCGCCCTATGCACTCAATCCCATGCTCGATGATCTAACGGAAACCGCGGATATCGAGTCGCATCGGGTGCACGACGCAGAGCCTTTCCTAGTGGTTGCGGTGCTGCCGGGCTCGCGAGCCCCCGAGGCGTATCGAAACTGGGAACGGATGCTGAGCGAGCTGGAGCAGGCGCTCACGAACGCTGACGATATCCGGCTCTCGCTGGAGGTTCCCGTTGCCTCTACACTGGACTGTGCTTGTCTAGGCGGGCTCGCTCAAAAGCTCGGCTGGCATCCGACAAACCACTCGACGGAAGATGCATCCAGAGATAGCGCTGATGTTACCCAAGAATCTACTGGTGAAATGCTGTACGCAAGTGGCGGCCATCGTCTCCGATTCTGGAGTTCGCAATCGTCTAGCGAATCTTCTCTGGTGACAGGAAATCCGCTGAAACTTTGTCTTCAGCGAGCCGACCTGGTGTTCGCATGTGCCGGTACTGCGACAGAGCAGGCGGTAGGTTTGGGTAAACCAGTGATCACGTCACCGGGGAGAGGACCTCAGTTCACAAGAGGTTTCTGGGAGGCCCAAGGACGTCTCCTTGGCCCGAGTGTTATCCTCGCGGATCCGCAGCGAGAGCATGGCGACGCAGTCTCCAAGGCGGTGCTCCGAGTTTGCAGCGCGCTACGTGATACCGCCCAGCGAGCGTCGATATGTGCGTTTTTGCGGGAACAAGCCGCGCTCGTGATGGGTCAAGCTGGTGCAGCGGACTACATTGCACAAAGCATCCTACAACAACTGGACAAGAATCAGGAAGATTATGTTGTTGGCTTGGCATAGAAACAGGTTATCATCTGTGTGAGTGACGGGAGCAGATGCTGGCGGTATCCCCGGAGGCATCGATACCGAGACGAGCGCGCAAGCCTGGGAAGCGTCGGATGCAGTCGCTCCGCGTATGAGCACACTCCACAACGGTTCGGTTGATCTGTGGATGGTGAGCTCGCCCGAACGTGCCTGCTTGCTCGCGCAGTGATGGTGAAGGGAAGAGGGCCTCTTTACGATCTGCAGTGCAGCGAACGGGCGAGCACCAGTTCGCTTCATGATATCATGGTGTCGTTCGGAATGCTGCCGAGTGCGGGAGCTGCTCCAGAGATTGGTACCGGAGTTAGGGCATCTAGAACGCATACGAATGCGTTCTATAAGCGTCTCAGATTAGAGTGAAGCTCTGGAATGCTCGCTGTGATTCTGGCTTCAAATCTTACCAGCCGTTTTCTCGGATGCTCAGTCTCGATACTCGAGGAGAAATCATATGCAATGCCGGATGCATACCTCGTTTCAGGATTCTGGGTCTTGGTTCAGGACCGGGACCTGCGATGCTTTGTCGCAAGTATTCGGTACGACACTGGAATCACGATGAGTTACAACGCCCGCCACCAAGCGTGATCCTGGAATACCCGATACCACTGCCCAGTGCTTACGTTGCAGCCTCCAATGCTTCTCAGTTCCTGACGTGTTGCAAATGAGCATCACACATTATCGTTCATGGATGTATCTGTTTCAATACCAGTCGCGCCGCTGGACTGACCATGAAGACCAGTATCGACGACGTCGTTTGGTAACCTGGCCGCAAGCGCCTGCCCCAAAGTGGTCCGGACTTGTCACGAACAATCATAAGTCCCGTTTGAAAGACGAATCCTCTGTGCTTCGTGACGGTTAACGAGACGGCATTCCGCAACAGCGAGATATATCGATCGGTATACGCACCGGGAGACTCCAGTCTCTGCGGTTTGCATCGACGAGGGACCCGGACTCGAACGAGCGTCGTTGGAGCAATCGCCTCGAGTGGAGCGTACGTCACCGCGTTGCACTGCGGGAGCCTCGATGCATCGATACTTCTCAACTTGCTGCATTGTTTTCGTTGCTGTGATCGTTTCGTCATCAGGGACGGCATCGGAGTCCGCAAACCCCCGATCGATTACCAGAGTATGCGCTTGCGTATGCAGCGGATCGCGTACTCGCTGAGAGCATCGCCTGGAAGAAGCGCGTGCTCCTAGGACACTGCACTGGGTGCGAAAATCGAACGCGGGTATCGAGTGGAGCGCTCTGTAGCCAGGCTTGGAGCACCGCAGGGTAGGCCTCGGCGGAGAATGAGACATGTACTAGACGCATGAAAATCCCTGCAAGCAGTCAAGTGCCGGCACTGCGAACGGTACGTCAAGGCTTGATGCATAGGACATGGGGAACGGCAAGTGCAGCACGGGTCGCATCTTTTGCCGGTCCATTGAATGCGTCGTCGATAAGCACCGGAAGCAGAGCAATCGGCACTTGGGTATCGCTGCCATCGTTCGTACCTGTCCACTGCTGGCATCAGAACAAGGGACTACGGAGATAGCGGCGTATTGAAAACCGTCGATAAAAAAGCAACAACTCGTAGAACTACCCGCAAAGCCCGCCGTTCACCACAATCACCAACAATCCAAACATACCGACACAGCTTCTATCCAGTGCACTCGACTCTGTCCGCCGACACAGGTGTATCCAGGACGCGTGGTGGAAAGCGCACCAGAAGCCGCGCTTCGCCAACGCCGGTACGTTTGCGTTCCACCCGGTCCCGGTTTGTCGTCCTCATGGGCGGTACCTGGCGTACGCTCTTGCCAAGTGCCTGGTCACTCGGACGGGCAGGTTCACCTCTGCTCTCGCTGCAGCTGCTGCAACAGCAAACCTGTAGAAAAGGGGTTCCAGGCACTTTACCAACAGCCGCAGGCCTGCTGCCTCTTGTTGTTGCGGGGCGCTTACGAGCGCCCGTGGACGTGCGGAGGTTCCGCGCTTGCGGCGAGCAGCGCGCTCCAGCTGGACAACGGATCGCTTTCGATACCTTGAAGCTTGTCAGAGTATTTGAAGCATCAGAGTTTACACCTAAACAAGCAGAAGCGCTATCGAGTGCGCTCTCACAGATCATCGCAGATGCGCTGGCCTATAACACCGAGGTGGTTGCCACCAAGGCCGAGTTCTCAGCTCTCAAGAGCGAGATGCAAATCCTTGAAAAAGCAGACTTTGCTGTATTGAGAAGTGATCTCCAGCTCGTGGAAAAGAAAGTCGAAACGTTCATGGCTCAGATCTACACCGAGTTGGAGCGAATCGAGAACCGCGTGATCAAGTGGGTCATTGGCGCTGCCGGCACAGCGGTGATGCTCATTCTGGGCATCATGCGGGCCTTGGGTGGTGGTGGTGGTGGTGGTGGTGGTGGTGGTTTAAATGGTAGCACCAAAAGCTCTCTCAGCCTATCCACGGAACGAGGACTCCTTGTCCATCAAGCGGGCCCCGTTGTTCCTGGATCCGCATCTGCAGCGATTCCAGCGGAGCGACCTCCGAGTTCGCAAGCCACCTCTGTTCTGAACAGCAAGTCCGAATGACTGCATGTATTTGGGATGCATGGTTACCTGTCCGGGGACAGGATACGAACACAGCGTCTAGTATAGGCGGCATTCCGAAGCAGGACGTCACGAGAATCCTGCAGTGCGATAATCGATCGATACCCAATACCGTGGTGACGCTGAGGTGTGTATGTTTTCCGTGAAGCGGCCAACGCCTGCGGGCGTCCCGCTCTTTGCACGAGTCTGGCTGCACGTTCCAGTTGCTGGATCTGTGTGTGTGTGTGTGTGTTTTGTGGCGCTGGCACCGAAGAAGCGCGTCTTTGCGCGCTCGTTGGGTGCTTGTTCCAGCACTTTCGTGCCAGGGCACCGTCCTATGTTGAGGAGACGCACTCACCTACGGACAAGGCGTCGCGTATATGCGCGTTTACAGCGCACAGCGCTCTAGGGAATCCAGTATGGACACTCTGGTTTATACAGCGTCCAGTGCATGGACAAGTTGTCAAGCACACGCGAGTCTACATAGCGCGCAGTGCAGCACGAGTTGAGCGCGATCGGCTCGGCCGCTCTTCGTTCTTTTTCAGTCGAAATGACCATGTACAAAAGCCACTGGAATCTGTTGCTCAAGAAAAGTACGCAGCAGGGTCTCCACGAGCTGCTGAACAGAACGCACCCGTCGGTTTCCTTCGTGGATATGCAGCACTTGAAGCACCGCACGCTCAAACAAGGGCAAGTACGGCAGCGGCACAAAAGCGGTAATCGAGCTCGGACAGACTGCGCGTATCTCACGAAGCACCCGACCTGGATACGCCAACTCGTGGAACGGGAACACCCCGAGTGCAGCGATTAGGTCACTGGCGGTGCTCCGGTTCGATCCATGAGGCAGCGAACTTGACATTGTTGTCGTGGTTGCCATCGGGGTTCCAAAACTGCTCGAGCGTGGTGCGGTATCACCGCTGCAAGTCAGTGGTGTTCCTGGGCGTGCCCGCTCATCTCCGAAAGGCGCATCGGATGCACCGGTCGTTTGCTGCAGCAGGCGATGTTTCCCGGTGGTACCAGCTGTCGGTGCTGCTGACAAGCATGCTGGAGACTGGCCGGAGAACTGCGGCAACATGGAAGCACTTGGCGTCACGTGCGGTAGCTGTTGTTGCGTACCAGTCACCAAACACGAGCTTGTTTCGGGCGCTGGTGGCGCGCAGGTCGCTGCAGCATTGCCGGCTGCAAGCACAGACGTCAGCTGGTCAAGATGTGCTTCTTGGCTAGCACCAGCACTAGATCGTGCTTGAATACCGAGACCTGGACGTTCGTGATCATCCGTTCGTAACGCCGCCTCACGAGCCGTCAGCGGGAGCACTTGGACCAGAGGCTCCAGAGCAACGCCCCGATTCGCAGCAGCAGCAGCAGCAGCAGCAGCAGTAGTAGTAGTAGTAGTAGCACGAGCATCGTGTATTGAGGAACGGCTGGTAACCGACGCCAGCGAAACACCATCGATGCACAGGAGCGGCTCTGGATGCTCTGCACCGTCGCTGAGCTGGTATGGCAACCATGTTGGATCTTTTGCATCCAGTGCTGGTGTTGCTGGTGCTGCGCAGATGAGGTTTCCGCTTCCCGTCGTTTCCCAATTCGTATCCGCGGACCAACACCACCCCGAGCAGATGCCACGGTTAGGCCCTGAACACTTGTGATCGCTCGTGGACGCAACGTCTCGCTCAGGACGCATCTCGGTATCCCCGGTAAGGGCCGCTTGATGTGCAGCTACAACGCTGCGAGCGCGGAGACTGCACGTGGATGCAGTTGCTGTCGCCGAAATGCGAGGCGTTTCCAGCGTCTTGTCATCGACATCGACATCATCCGGTGCGAATACCAGACGATCACCAACTGCTTCTTCGGTGCGGTGCGTCGCGAGCATCGGACCTGGAAGCGGCGACTGAAACACCACGAGCTGGGCAATGTCAGCTGCATCGTGATCGAGACAAGTGCATCGATCGCAGTGATCCCGCAGAGAAAACGCGCGCATCAAAGGTGTTTCGAGCAGGAGCTCCCACGGCACCAGCGAAAGTGTCAGATCACAGACCAGCAGACCGAGACCGCTTGACGGCGTCGAGGTATTGGACAAGTCTTGCGCTGATGCGCTTCGAAGCCAGTGCTCCCGTCGAATACCCAATAACGAAGCAACCGTTGCTGAATGCTCACGACGCTGATGATCAGCAGTGGAGCAGGGTATCGGCTGTGGATTTTTCGGGCAAACTACCCAAGGAGACGCCTCCATGGTCGTGATAGGCACGAAGAGTGCGCTCGCGGCATGCAGCGTCTGCAAGGGACATAGCGCATCTACAGGTGGCGAAGGCGGAAGCGCATGTCCCGCGGAAAGCTCATCCCTTGCTGCGCTGTGCGGGAGCAGGAACCAGCCGTTGAGGCAGGTGTCGCTGGCGGCGTCCCGAAACTGACAAGGTTCCCATGTAAACAGGTACCGGAAACCGTTCTGTAGGTTGTAGACACAGACGAGGCCTCCTACATTGCATATGAAGAGCAGATCCGGTGCTGTACTGGTCAGCGCCGGTAGCGACGACGGTGAAGGTGCGGCAGCGCTGGTGGCAGCAGCAGCAGCAGCAGCGGAAAACGCTGCCGTGCCGTGCGTACTCGCAAGGTGCACGTTCGCGCCTGCCGACCGCTCGCCATCGTGCTGATCATGAGGCATAGCAGAAGCAGAAGCAGAAGCAGTACAAGAAGTACGCGCACTTGTCGTATTCGTTGTAGCAACCGGTGCGTTTGCTGCATTCACGTGGCGATGCGCCTTGTCGACCTGCCGAGCAACGACATTGTCGAGTGCAGTGGGGCTTATCGACTGCGCTGCTGCCGCAGGATGCACCTCCGAGAGCTTTCCCATTTCATGCAACCAGATCTCCAGGGATTCCTCGTTAGCGAGAGCGAGTTCCGCTGTGGAGACCTCACCTCGTCGATAGCGCTCGGTTTGCATCTCGAAGCGCTGCTGCATGGCCCATGCGACCTGTACCGGATCATCCGAGCCAAAAAGCGCGTTCAACATCGTCGGAGAATGCGCTTCATACCAGTCGAGCTGCTGCAACAGCGCGTATAACTGTGCTGTCTCGCTTCGTTTGGTATCGTCGAGGACGTCGCGGACGATCTGGTTGCAAGCTTGAGAGAAGAGCGGTCCGAGTTCAGTTGCTTCGGATACAGCGGCGTGCTGGATACCCGGCACGCTACCTGCGTGGCTACTCGATGCCGTGGCCAGCAAAAGACGCCCTGCTGTGGACGTGCCAGCGCGTTGAGCGCCTGCCAGCGTGCTCCTGGTACTAGTGCTGGTGCAATGCTGGCGTGCTTGTGCAGCGGTAGTTTGGTGGACCAGTCGCGCAGGTGTCGACGACGACGACGACGACGACGACAACATATCACGCGTTTCCGATGAAGCAGCACGGGTGCCGGCAGCTTTGTTTCCACTCGACAACGAGCGACTCGAAAGCATGGCATCGTCACGCTTACCCTGGGGTATATCGCGTTGCTGGCGAAGGATCTGGTGCCAGGGCGACTTGCGCTTTGCCGATGCACCCATGACCTCGGTGGCTACTGCTACCTGCGCTGGTGTTGTTGGCGTCTTCACGCGTGAGCGCTGTTGCAGTGGTGGTGCTCTGTCGTCGGACACTTGCACCCGAGGCGCTCTCTGGGACGCTGTGCGTTGCAGCGCACTGGATGCAAGTGATACTGGTGTACTGGGTGCCGCTTCTCCGCGAGCGCCCGGCGCTGCAGCCGTCTGTTTCGACTTCGACGCTCTAATCGATCTTGAGAATGGAGTTTGTTGTCCATGGTCAGTGGGTCTTTGAGGATGCAGCGCCTGCTGACGCTGCAGCACTGGCGAGTAGGTCGACGGCTGCCGTGATACCGCGTCGTTTGTGCCCAGTGCGACTGCGGGTTCGGGTTGGCGCTCAGGGCGACTAGAGCGCGGCATGCCCCGCCCCAATACCCTCTTTGTTTGACGCCATAAAGCACCAATACGTTTCCATGGATGCTTGGAGCTGGCTACGTCCGGCAGTTCAGACGCGGTCCAGTTAGGAGCGCTGCTTCCGAGACCATTTGCAATACGAGCTCTTGGTGGCGCTGTACGCCTTGGGCGCGTTGCAGTCACACTAGAAGAAGAAGATGATGATGAAGCAGGTGTCGTCTTGGGAGCTTCGGAGCAGTGGCGTGAAGCGGATGCTTTCGCAGCGCTCTCGCCTGGACCGTTGGTTGCATTGGTGCTGCGCTCTACGCTCGCGTCCGTAGAGCTGCGGTATCGTGCCAGGGCGGATGACTGCCCCAACACTGGCGGCATACTACGTAACCCGGTGCGAGTCGCGGAACGTGCCTCTGCCAGTACCGTTTCCAAACTCAGCTGGTTATGGATATCGAGCATCGCGTGCAACTCCAGCACGACCGCTGAGGGCAAACAATACAGCACCAGCACCATCCGACTGAGCAGCTGACGCAGCTCCCGCAGCAACAGCGGTGAAGCCAGTCGCGTAAATGCAAACCGCCCGTTCCGCGCGTCAACATAGAGCGAAGAGAAGGTCGCCCAGGCTTCTCGTAGGAATGCAACGCCAGCCTCGGGCTGCTGGCGAAGGATCATCAGTTGCGCCATTGTTATGCTGACTTCCATGGAAGCCTGCACCATGTTCGTCTCCATGAAGATACTCGCAGCTTCAAGCAGCCGTTCTTCGCATTGTTCCGCATCGTCGTTGTCGTTGTCGTTGGCGGGAGCCTTGGTGAGCGCTCCACCTTCCTGGTATGTAGCTGCAGGCGCCGTGCTATCGGGTTCAGCTCGCACAAAGCGGCGAAGCGCCCACTCTATGCCCATTCGAAGAGCGGCGACCGTGGATAGTGCCGCGTAGATTTCATCCGCCATAACGCTATAGAGATAGGCAGCAGCAGCAAACGAGAGACGGGCTGCTTTGATCACGTCGACTGGAGATGGCGGCTCTGGGGAAGCCCACCGGATGGATTCCGCCAACCATCGTTTCCACGTGCGCTGCATTGCATCGGGTAGTTGCTGCACAAGTTTGAGTGGAGGTACCAAACGCAATCGACTGAGACGTAGCTGCGGAAGCACCTCAATGGTCACACTCGCGGGTAGTGCTGCCTGTAGAACGCTCCCACTGTCCAGGTGGTACGCCATCTCGCGAAGAACTTGTCCACGAAGGTGCATCAGACGAGCCAAGTTACGGAGCCGTCGAAAGCTCGTCATTTCCATCGCACAGTCGATTTCGGCGAGCGCATCGAGGAACTGTTCCTCGTACAGCAACGCAAGAATCGTTGCCTCTGGCGGGGCGCGACCTCGTACCAACTGGAACATTCGCGCTCTATCGAGGTTGTCGATGCAGGCAGCTGTCGAAGCAGCAGCAGCAGCAGCAGCGGGAAATGTATCATGTCCAGGCAGACGCTCTACCTCAATGGACTGCATGTGCAGTGAGTCTCGCGCGTTTGCACGGCTTTCCGTAGCGGATGCAACGTCCTTCGGTGTGTAGTTGCTGGTCTCCTGCGGCGCTTGCGCAGTCGACATCAGAACCTGACAAGGCGCAGGAGCACCTGCAGACGCTGCGCTTGTCGCCACAGCAGCGCCTTTGCTGGTGCTGGTGCTGGTGCCCGCACAGCTCATGGCCAAATAGCGCAGATATGCTTGTCGACAGGCGACCGGATTCCCCAGACGCAACCAGATATCAGCCAGTTTGCGGTGAATGATTGCTTGTCGAGCTGGAGGCAGTAACTGCTGGAGCTGCATGAGCGGTTGAAATGCTGACGCTAAGCGACCAGCTCGAATTCGAACATCCGCTAAAAGCAGCAGGATATCCGAGAGATGCGACTCTATCGTGCGTCTCTCGGTACGAGCACTCGGAGATGGTACCCGTCTCTCCGCAGGGTCCCAGGGTAACCAGTCACTGCGCTCTGAATTGGTGCGAGAGGGCGTTTCCGTTGTTGACCTACTGAGGTTCATGCGTGTTTCCTCGCGTGTCAACGAGGTGAGCAATGGCTCAGAGCTGGTGCCCTGTGTCGCTGATGCTATAGAGGCTGCGGCATCTTCGAGCGCATGCCATACAGCGGTTAGGAGTTGTTCAGCACGAATGAACCAACCGGCTTCTACGAGCACATACCCCAGACGGAGCGTGACGTGAATCGCCTGCAGGAGTTGTCCTTCTAAGGAGACTGCTCGGAGCAGCGCGATGTTCGCCTGAATCGCTCGAACGTAGTCCTGCTCGGAGAGTGCCAGTTCACTGATTCGTTGGAGGAGCAGGTTCGGACTCTGCCCCGTGCGCTCAAGAAAAGCGTCTGCTGCCGCGGTTAGCGCTGCAACAGCGTATCGGTACTTGGCTCCCTGTCGTAGACACTCGGCGTAACGCTCGAGTACGCTCTGTGCAAACTCCGAAACGCAGGGCGAAGCGTCCACCAACGGCGGACACCCGTGCATCACCACGAGTGCTTCAAAGAAATGCGACTCAGCCTCACCATAGTGTCCAGTGAGGCTCGCACGGTGTCCGAGCACTGTCGAGCAGCGGTAGCGAGACTCACAGTGTCGCGGAAGCAGCGGACAACATTTCTGGATGAGAAACTCGCAGAGAGCATCCGGGCTGTGGAGATAGGGCCGGAGCTCCTGGGGAAGCTGCCAAAAGGTCGTCGCCCATGCATCATACAACGCAGCGGTGTCATAATCCAACGGCTCTAAGTTGAACGGAGATACGCCCTGGAGTAGCCAGTACAGTAAACACGCTGCCCTGGCAATTACTTGAATGGATCCGAAGCTTGCTGCCTGAACACCGTGTCCATCGGGCGCTACCAAATCCATGGACTGCTGCTGCGCTGACAAACTCGACGCGTCCTCTGCTTCCGGTGCCAGGTCTGCTGTCGTGCTCTCGAGTTCAGCGGTAAGCACGTCAGCATAGTGCCCGAGGCAATGCAACGCGTCCCGACAAACGCGCTCCCAGAAGGTCTTCTTCAGCGGGGCATCCAAGTCGGGGCCAAACTGTAGCAGGAGCTCGGCAATGATCAGACGCGCCTGCCACCGAACCGAGGCACTAGCCTGGGAGCTCAGACTTGACAGCGTTCGGTCCAGAAGCGTCACCAGATGCGGTATTCCACCTCGGTCGATACGGGCCTGTGTATATACACGGAATAGGAGCGTGCCGAGCGTCGGAAACAGATACGACGCCAGCCACGGTTCGAGTACCGGGAGCCAGTCCGGCTGCATGCCAAGTGCGTCTACCAGCAGCAGGCAGCGCTGCAGGTTCGCAAAGGCGAGTTTGGCTCGCCGCCGTGCTCGGCAGCTGCGAACACATTCGCTGACTTGTGTGATACTGAGCGCCACCAGAGGTACCCAGGGCATGTAACTGTGCAGGTCACTGCATGCTCGAAGCAGCTTTCCGTTCGAGTGCTCCCCGAGTCCGGACAGTTTCTGTAGATTGGCGGGACTCTGGACCCACTGACGCACTGGTGGCGGGATTAGGGGATGCTCAAAGGGTGAGCCAAGGCTCGACGTTACGAGTCCGATCAGCCACAATTCGAGCTCCTTCTCGGCAAGCTGCGAAGCTCGCGTCTCGGGGAGACGTAAAAACACCAACGATGATGGACGTGGATACCGCATGATGACTCGTCCGCGATATAGCGCACGAGCACGATCAACAATGCGAAAAAACGCCGGTATCACACCGTCCTCGAAAGTGCTGGGGGCACCAGCGCTCCCGTCAAACGTATACGTCGCGGGTATGAAGTCGCTGAGAGCGCCAGCCTCGCCAGCTGTCGATGTTTGATACTGGTGACCGAGTTCGGCGTCCCAGTCGGAGTCAGAGGCGGACTCTGAGTCCTCCGTAGAGGTGCTCTGGGTCGACGCCAGAGATGGGGTCGGACTTGGTTGTTTTGCAGGCCCACTAGGCAGCGGAGAAAGCGGCACAGTACCACGCAGCGCTGGCGGTGCTGAGGCGGGTTCCACGCGGAAGCCGGCGCCTGACGCGGGGCTTTTGCGCTCAGGCGACCGGCTCCGGTGCGCTGGAGGAAACGCTGACTGCCTTCCTTGGCGTTGCCCATCAAAAACTGCAGACAGTTCACGGGCAACTTTGGGAGCAGGAGCACGGGCGCCGAGCCACAGATTGTCGGCGAGGCGACCAGTACGCATGATCATTCGGGTTCGCGGGGAAAGCGACGCAGCGACTAGTGTCTCGGGAGTGTTCATATTGGACCGGTTGCGGCCTGTAGCGGGGGAGCGCTCACCGCCCGCTGCGCTTCCCGCAACACCGACTGTCGGTGAAGGCTGCACCTGACCGGCGGCGTGCGCTCGCATGGCCAAAGGCACTGACCCTGAGACGAGCTTTTCATTTGATGCGGGTGCTTCAGATCCGTTGACAGTGACATCAGGCTTCCTCTGGTTGCGAAATGTGGATCGAAGGCTCGCACTGGGGCTCGACTGGTGTACACCCGATCCGCGCGTTATACCGCCGCTGGCGCTCGAAGTGAGTGTCGGTGCCGAGGGCACTCGAAACAGCGGGTGCAGCCCCATGGTTGCATGATCTGGCAACTGGGGCCTCTGATCCATAACCTGTTCTTGAGGAATGCGATCAGGAAAGCAGAAATCATCAGTCCAGTCGGCCGCAACGGTGGTCGCTACTCGCCCAATAATCGCTGTATTGAGAACATCCGGTGTGGGCTGTTGACGTTGCTCCAGCTCTCCGGAACTGGTCGTCGCCGCAAAACTCCGCAGATACCCGCGACGCCGCGGCGTTGCTACTGCTGGCTGCTGTATGCGCGGTGAAGCGTTGAAGCCAGCGTTTTGTTGGGCGGATACCGATGTGATCTCCTCGATGGCGTACTGGCGACCCAGGTCCGTGAGCGTCGATGTAGAGCGCGTTAGAGGTAAGTGGCCACGTGAGCCGCACGAGCCGATGAATCGCATCCTCCGCGAGCGATGTGCCCTGCCGTCTCGAACGAAGCGCACATGTGCATCGTTCTCGAACAATGGCTCGGTAGCGAGACGTTGGCTATGACCGTGATCGGTTGAGCGCTCGCTGCGGGGATCCAGCGACGCGTGCTGACTCGGGGAACGCTCGCGTAGCTGTCCATCTGGCCAATCCGCGGGTCTTCGTAGCGAGCTGCCGCCTTGGTCGTCCTCGCACGGCGGTGTTGACGAGCGCAGGCGCGCAAGTCGATCCAACTCGTCCAGGAGCGCGAGCTCCTCAACAGACGTTTGCCTCGGGATTCTCTCTCTATCTGCACCAGACTCTAAGGTCTCATGAAAAGCTTCCAAGACGCTCTGCTGCATGGATATGCGTTGGTCAGGGCTAGAGCTGCTGTCGCTGTAGTGGCAGCAACGGGTGCTCCCCGGCGGTGCGCTGCTTATGACCCGTCGTGAGCAGTCTTCGGCGTTGGCGACGAGGCAGCGCACTCCGGGGACTGACACCACTCTGAGAGCCTCTGTCAGTACCTTCTAGTGATAAAGTTGAGACAAGCGCTCAGTCACAACGTTTTTGAAGCACACGTTTGCAAAACGAACCCCAAAGGTTTTGCTGGTACCCGGACGCGCTGGATTCTGGGACTCGAGTGCTCGTGTGCCGGCTGCGTACGTCGTCGCTGGGCGATCTGGACAGCAACGTTGTCCATATTGTTCAGTAATTTCTAGTGATCGAAAAAACCCAAAAATGCACCACAGCGGTATCGTGTATCAATAGACACCCGGCCACAGACGCCTTCCGGACTTTTGTCGTCGGCTAAGCACCGTTTCTCATCTATCACCGCGCTGCTGCTGCTGCTGCTTCTTCTTCGTCATCGTCGTCGTCGTCGTTTCTTGATGTTCTTCGCTCGATGGTCGGCAAAAAGAGCATTCTCTTCTTTTTTGGTCGATCCCGCCGACACCGACCCTCCAGGATTATTGACTTTTATACCTGTACCTTTCTCTTAGGTTCTATTTCTTCAAATGAACGCACCCTCAACACATTTGCTATTAACTGGGGAAAAGCAGTTGACGACACGCACCTGGACGCGGAATCCAATTGCGTTGGAAGACCATACGTGAAACGCGCTGTCGGTTGCAGGTCATCTCGATAATTGTCGTGATCGTGGTGGTGGTCTCGTAGCGTTGCGTGCTGCACCAGATTTCGTGGTTTCACCAGTCACGATCATCCATGCTTCTTCTCTCAAAATCATGTGTCGTTTATACGAGCCTTCAAGGGCCAATTCCCTGGCGTGCTGCGTATGGACTTGCGTAGTCGACGACGCGGCAGGCGCAACTCATACGCTCGATACCCGGGGAGTCTAAGCGGTAGGAGCGACTCCAGCTCTGTGATCGAAGAGAAGAATCGTTTAGCGCTGTAGGCAAGAAGGCGCATGCGCCGGGTTACCATGGCTGGCGCTCTGGTCTATGGCGACAATCGAGTACTCGCAGGATAGCTAGCCCGATGCAGCGCTCCGGCACCGTTCACGATTCGATGTCATGGTGCATACTGTGGACAGCTGGGTGCATGCAGCGCCTCAAGTTGCTTACTACGCGCATTCATGCTGCTGATACCTGACGAGGATGCGGCTGCGCTCCATGCGGGAGGTTTTCCGCCCGAGCATCGAGCGACATGCCGGTTTGATGCGCACGAATCGTGGTGCGCTGTTTGTTGGTATGCGATGGCAGCTGAGAACGCAAAGAGGCACGAATCTAACTCAAGTCGTTGCTGTCCAGTGCAAACCGATATGTCATGTCCAGGAAGGAGCAGAAGTTGACTCTGCAGGCCATTCGGTTGTGACCCGGTTCCCGTTCGGGTGGTTTCGATGGAGAACTGAAACCCGCTATTTGCGCAGCAAATCGCCTCTACCGTCCTGGTTGACGCGATATGAGAGCAACGAGAACAGCGTGCCAATTTGCCGGAGGAGCGCAACTGTGCTGCGAGAGCGACTTTATGCAGTCACTAGCGTACGCGTTGCGCTCGTCGTTATCTACTGGCCGTGGCGACCCGCCGAGCGAACAATGGCGTCCAGCGTTTTATCATCGGCAGCGCCCTTTGAGGCGAGCCTCTGATGCTGTTCGTGAGAACGCCAGCAAATCAATACCTCGAGCGGTAGCGGCACACTCGCCGCTACTGATGCTCGCCCACGCATCCAAATCCTCGGGCACGATTCCCGTCACGAATTCAACAGAAACCACGATCCATCTTTTGCAATGCAATCCAACAACCTTGGACGTTATGTTTTACGAAGCAGCTTGCTTTACTCGTGACCGATTCACCAGTCCATGGCAGCCGGTGGCAGCGGCACCTCGTCGCTCCACGACTTTCGCACCACAAAATCGAACGGCCCTGCCACCGCCCCCCAGAGCTGTTCATGCGTTTGTGGGCAACGGCCGATATCCAGTGCCGTGCAGCGCGACTCCGAGAGCGTCATTTGTGCATCGAGATAGCTGTCGCGATCACCACGTCGTACCATGCACTTGCATCCAGGTCGAGTTTTGCATCGGTACAGCTGTTCGGCTTCGACCCATTCGAAGACGGCATTGCATGCTTCCGGCAATTTCACGCATCGATTGGTGTGCCGGGGATGCGCCTGTCGAACGAGCTCTGCGAGCTTGCTGCGATCGAAAGCAGCCGTGTAGAACTGTTCAACGCCTTCGACTTTGTAGGACTCCGTTTCCAACGCACCGTCGCTATTTCGCGTGATTTTGATAATAGTCGCCCGATACGGAAGCTTCGGTGCATAGGTGTAAATCGATTCCACGTAAAAGGCGTGGCCTTCCAAAAATTCCCAGGGTAGGGGCCGGTAACTCACCCTGATGTGCGCCCAAAACGGCGGATTTGCCAAGTGCTGGTCGTAGTTGTCCCACTCTTTGGCCAACCAACGCGCCAGGTGGTATGACGTATACGGTTTCAGAGCAACCAGTGACGCCTCGCACTGTGCACGACGTGTACTGGCACGACTCCACGCACGGCGCTGCGGAAACGCGTGCGACCAACTGCGGTGCCTGTACCCCAGCGAATCAAGTCTGTTGATGCGCGTGTTTGCAACGTTCACAAATGCCATGGAAATTCAGGTCGAGGCCGAGTCCCTCAAGGTTAATACGATAGAACCACTCCGTTTGAGAGAGTAACCGCCTTGCACGCTGCCCGCTTTCGTGCAGTGCAGTCCAATGAGCTTCAGATACCGAGCTTGGCTGTGCACCAGAGCTGACACACGCTCGCAGCGCCACTCGACCCGGCACGCTCCGTGTGTTGCGGGCGGGGCGTTCGCACGCTCCAGGTGCAACCGACGCCTGTGCGCGAGGCGGCATCGCTGGCGAGGGCGCGCCTCAGCGGGGCGTGCCCCCGAGGTGCCGAAAACGCGTGCAGAACGCCACTGGGGATCGCGCGGGGCATTCCCAGTAGATTCATAGATCGTACGCTTGAAAAAACTCTGCAACAGATGATAACGATTCCAGTAGATTCACCAATCCAATATCCTTGAAAAAATGAGCAAATGCTGGTAGCATGCCCAATTGATCCATGAATTCTGTATCCGTGAAACGAATTCGCAACAGATGTTACCCTTTCCAGTAGATTCATCGATCCTGTACCCTTAAGACAAATCAGCAAATGCTGCGAACAGTCCCAATAGATTCATCGGCCTCGATGTCGATGTTCGTGCATGCATCGAGCGCGCACGCAAAGCAGAAGCTGCGATTTGCTCGGACACTCGCGAGGCAATGCGCTGTCGTTCGTGTAGACGACGCACCGGGCACCCGTTGGTCCTTCTGTTCGAGTGTCAGCTGTGCACGGTGTCTGCAGGCTCAAGTCCATACCAGCAAAGCGTGCACCGCAATTCGCACGGAGCAACGAACACCGTGAGGTGCGCTGCAGGCCATGGCCTTCGCGGAGGCGCTGCGCGTGGATCCGCGAGCGCGCGAGGGCGATGCGCACGCCGTCGCGAGATCCACTTGTACCCTTGGGGACTCGCGTGGGACACGGGCCTGGAACCTGCACGTTTTTTATCTGCGAGAACGTAACATCATGTTTGTAAGTCATGGAGCTATTGTGAAGAGTGCACCTAAACACTGGAATGGCTCAAAGTGTCCTATTCGTATGCAAGTTAGGGTACCGGATCCAGACCGCCGTTCGCTACTCCGTGCAGGGGCGCACATCATTTTGGGAGGCCTGCTCGCGACGGTCATTCCAGGCACGTCCCCAAGCATCGCAAAGATACGTGAGAAGCCTACGGACAAAGGAGAAGAAGCTCCGAAAATTGATGACGAGAAGGAGCTCGACAAGTACGTCAGCGGCCTGAAGTACGAGGAGGAGCTCTACGAAAACCCGGACCCTGCTGAGAAGGAAGTGTACCGGACCCCTCGTGTGGAACGTGAGCCAGAGTATAAAAAGAAGGAGGACGAAATATTAGAGAAGGAGTCGAAAGTGCTGAAGGAAGAGGCGCGCGAGGCGGCTCGGGAGAGCGAAGTCTTACGACAGGAGTTCGAGAAGCGCTAGAGGGCGCGTCCTGGCCGACGGAGAATGTGCAGCAGCGAGCGACTCCGCGGTGGCATGCCGCGAGACCTGGGCCTCTCACGTGGCATTTGAGGATGAGGTACTTGCATTCGGGGAAAAACCTCCCAAACGGATAGGGAAAGCAGGCAGCTTTACGGGTAAAGAAAGCACCCTTTCAGGGGATAATCGAATGATCGATTCGAGGTCTGAAGCCGCCCGGTCATGCTCCCCAGCGGCCGACGGGTGCATTTTCGTGTTGAATGCCTCAGTTGCAGAGATGCGGCCCATTCCAGAGCCCCGCTCACGTACACTACTGCGCAGAGCGAGGCAGCTGACCAGCTATTGAGCGTAACGCCAAGGTGTGTGCGCTTTTAACGCGGACTCGTCGAGAATACAGCGCGTATGCGGCCCTCGACGTATGTGGGCTGTAGCATCGATTTCTTGAGGCTGCAGCGTCAAAAAGCTACTCAGTAGTGCAAGCCCGTCAAGTGCAGCTTCTCGACGGATTCGGCGCCGGCTCCGATTGCACCTCTGGCATGCGTCTGTACCGACAAACACGAAACGCTGATGGACCTCCGAATGCACTCGAAAAAGCAGGAATTCAGGCACACCGCCTTGAGTACGCATGATCGAGGACAATTTGAGCATTGCCGGTGCCGCGCTCACATTTGCATCGAAGAAGAAAGACTCTTCATAGACGGAAACGAATCGAGCTTGCATACTATGCGCAATTTATCCGGAAAAGAAAACTTCCAGCATGGCTGATGCGAGTGCGCATCGACCAGTGCTCTGACAAGTCGCCGCGTGCCTGCCCTCGAAGAGCGTCCTTCACGCTTCTCTCCTGGGCGCGATCAGAGCTCGCAGTGTCTCCTCAGCAGCACCTTTCCGACATATCGCACAAGTGAACTCGGCAGGACCGATGACATGATCTGACCTCGGGCAAGCTGTTTCGTGTGCGGCTTTTACGAAGAGGCCGCTCCTGTATGGAACTTGAGCTGCTGTTCCAAGATACAAAAAAAAATACTGGAAAAGGGATCCTATCAAGTACTCTATGTAAGTGTGTGCCACCGTGGGCATTTGCAACGTTATTGGGTGAGATTCTCCACTCATGCCAGGTCTTCGTATTCTGCTAGTTCGCGAGACAAGCGCTGAAGCGTCCGTCGCACCCCTCTACGATATATGAGCGACGAATCGATCTAGACTCCGCCCGAAACACGAGTACTGCTAGGAAAACTGTGAGAAGACTTGGTTTAGATCCTACCCACATACAAATGCAGGCTATGAGATCCAACTGCGTCCCGAATGTTAAAGCGTTCACTCCACACACCCACACACACACACACCCATGGCATGTGAGCGACGACTCGGTACAGAGTTCGCCCGACACACGAGTGCTGCCAATAACCGTCGGGGTAGACCTCAGCTCCTACCCGCACTCTCAATCTCGGATAGAGTCATAGACATACAGGTAGACGATCGGATACTGCAGCGTCCCGGGTTCTCCGGGAGTCGTTAACGCCCGAGTAATATGATTCGAAGTAAGACGGAAAAAGTTCGGCGACCATAGAGTTTCTAGATACACACACAGTCACAGATGCCTGCCAGCCTTTTTGACCCGGCCGGCTGGTATCGGTTTCAGCTCATCCAGGTACAATTCGAGTAGCAGAAGCTGCCCCTGCATAGTTAGAACGGTTCAGCTCCGCGCATATCGTCTCCAGCACACCATATCGTCTCATACTGAGCGCAGCGTTCAAGTATCGCTTCACGAACGCCATGCTTTTATTGCCTCTGGTGGAACTCGCCTCTGTAGGGGTTCATCGAACTCGTGCCCGACGGGCCACTGCGGTCTCGTCATTGTCCCGTCGGGCGCGTACACGTTTTCTCACCTATCTCGCATCTGCTTCTTCTCTTTCGTCGTCACGTGCTCGTATCTGTTAGAAAGTAAGCGACAACAAGATTTTATTCGTTTTTTTGTCCAGCAGCCGTGACTCTATGCCTCCAAAAGCCTCGACTTATGTACCCGTCCCATTCCCTTGGACTTTTTATTTCTTCCAATGAACGCACTTTGAACGCATCTGCTATAACCCGGGTAAAAGCAGCTAATGATACACACCTGGACGTGGAACGTAATTGTGTTGAAAGACTAAAAGAAAGAGACCCTGTGATGTGCTCACCATTCCAGTAGCCGATGACGCCGCTGAGGCGCCCTTCGATGCCGCCGCACTGGGCGATACACCGCGCTTGAGCAGCCGCGTTCGTAGCGCGTTACAGAAGCGGCGCGTTCGAAAAGCAAGTACCCCTCGAGTGCTGAACGAGGGTGCGTGTAGTAACCTTTGCGCTTGGTTATGTTAAGCTTTGCATCTCGCGGGATCGCAGAAGCGGCCTGGCCGTCGGGTCGGTTGCGCAACTCCATTGCTGCAAGTCTGCGCGGGGCCCGCTTCTCCACGCTCAAAGCGACCTCCCCGAGTAGCGAAAGCGGGGCAGAGAGCGGGCGCCCGCCATGGGTTTGGCGCAAGTTGCAAGGCTGGTTTGGGTTTGAGGTACCTTTGTCGAGCCCTCTGGCCGGTGTGCCGGCACCCGAGGCCGCCACAGCAACTCCACGACCCAGCGGATGTCGCGTGTCGTTCCTGGACAATGGCGTGCGGGTGGTGACGCCTGTGAACGCCTCGCCCAAGGCGCACTCGGCAAACGATCTGGTGACGTCGTTCGGCGTTTATTTTAATGCTGGATCTCGGTACGAGGATCTTTTCACCGCTGGGAGTACGCACGCACTAGAGACACTGGCGTTCCGTTCGGCAACGCTCGAGCGCTCCCGTTTTCGACTTGCGCAGGATATTGAACGCACCGGAGGTTCTGTTGGCTGTGCAGCGGCACGCGAGTCTATTGCTTTTACTGGGGAGTGCTTACGAGACGCCGCTCCTGAGCTCATAAACCTTGTCTGTGAGGCGGCAGTGCGTCCGCAGCTCATGGCGTACGGGGAGGTTTCCGCCGCCCTCGATGATGGCATCCGAGCGGAGTTGCAGGACGCGCTCAAAGTGATCGAATACGAACAGGAACACGCGATGGGCAAGGACACGCAATTACAATTGGTGGAAGCGCTCCACGCGACTGCCTATCAGGGCAACACACTAGGTAAGTTGTGAAATTTATTTTCGCTGGTGGCAACCGAAGCAACTTCGGCATAGAGAGTGCGGTGGGGTGTGCGTTTCTTTCACGCATTTGCCACCTGCACCGCTGGTACCGCTTCGGAGAATAAGATGTTGCTTCTCGCTCGGATGAGAAGCGTGAGTCGGCTGCCACCGGCCGGCACGTGCTGTGTCGCCTCGTGGTCGCTCGATGATATCGAGCCGGCCAGCTCACGGAGAATCCATCGGATGCGCGCTAGAGCAGGCAGAGTGGAACCCTTTTCGAAGGTCGCGAGGCTCTGACTGTGTCGGAGCGCACCCACATTTCGTTACGTGAAACAAGAACGTGATACTAACCAATCTTTTGACATTATCTAGGCCTACCGCTTTTCATGAACGAAAAAAGGCGAAAGAAATTGACTCCAGAAGTTGTCAAACGTTTTCTCAGCGAGCGATTACAGAATCCAGGCAATATTGTGGTTGCAGCGGTCGGTATTGGCCACGAGCAGCTGCTGCGCGTTGCCGAGAGAGCCCTGGGCTGGTTGCCACGTCCACCCGCGGACAAGGCCGTGGTGGATATGGCGTCGCATTACACTGGGGGTGAAGCGCGCCTTGACGGCGACGGACTTGCCCAGATCGCCGTTGCCTGTGAGGCGGTCTCGTGGTCGGATCCCGACCTCATTCCGGTGGCGGTGCTGAACACCCTCTTGGGAGGCGGCGGGTCCTTTTCAGCTGGCGGACCTGGTAAGGGCATGTACTCGCGACTTTATACGGGTATCCTGAATCGGCATCCCTGGGTGCAGTCATGCACTGGTTTCAATCACTGCTATACCGATTCGGGTCTGTTTGGGATCCACGCGAGTGCGGAGTCTGGCCGCCTGCCGGAGTTGGCGGAAATCATCTGTGAAGAGATTGCCAAGATGGGGCAGGTCACGCGTGCGGAACTGGTGCGAGCCAAGAATCAAACCAAAGCTTCAGTTTTTATGAATCTCGAGAGTAACACCGTGGTGTGCGAGGACCTCGGACGGCAAATTCTCACCGCGGGCCAGTACATAGAACCAGCTACTTTGTACGCTGCGATCGAAAAAGTCACAGAGAAGGACATTTTCCGCGTAGCAACGAGGATGTTGCGCTCACGCCCGACCGTGGTTCTGTACGGAGAGATGTATGGTGTACCGACGTACGAGCAGATATCCGAGGCTGCTGGCATGAAAGCGCTCCAGAGTGGGGCTGCGTAAAGTTTATCACCCTGTGTGTGCATGATGATCCCGAAACCTCAACGTTGCCGCCCCGATGCTGGCGCTATCAATCCTAACATGAAAAAGACAAACAGGCAGATGGACGGACAGTCACGCGTTCAGCCATTCAGCGGGACGGACGGACAATCGGTCGGTCACTTTGCCTGTCTGCCCGTCATCTGGCGCCCGCGGGTACGCAGGAGCATTCGCACCCCTTGCATAGGAGCGCTACGTGGCGGCATCGCGGACGAACTGACCCGCTGGAACCCACTCATCATCGAAAGGGTGCATCGATAGCGCAACCCACTGCACCAGTATGCTTTGTAATATCGAATGGTGGAACACCATTTTTGTTCTCCAATTACCGGGCAAAATCGTTCACGTCATTTTTGCGTGCAGCGTTCCAGGCTTGCTGAAATCCTGGAATGTGCCGTACCGGTGGCGTGCTCGAAACGAGAACCCAGTGCTCTTTCTCGCATGGCACTGATTTTTGAATCGAAAGTCAGTAGCGTCTCCGCACAATACGTGCATAGAGAGATAAAATTGATTACCTTGGAGTGCAGTTCAGCACAAACCCGTTCACATTACAGACGAGCAAGACACGTCCTGGTGTTGATCGAGGTGTTCAATGCCCGGTGCGGAAAGTGCTCGGGTGGACACTTGCTCGTCCAAGCATACTGTAGCGAGCGGCTTGCCGTCTACCGCCTCGCCAGCTGAGACTCGATCAGCTTATCGGATGCCATTTGAAGCATCCAGATCTGTTTGCGCTCTCCTATGCTGCTTCATTTTGCAGCTGTGCCCGTGTTGCGTATACATCCCAATGAATCGAACGATGGGAGTCGAGCAGCATCAATTCCTGCACTTGTTCTGCGCTCTCGTCAAGGGATCGGGTGTGGAATCCCTGCACATTCCAGCAAGTCCAGCGCTGGAAGCTTCTATCAACCGACGCGAGTTATGGGGCATTTCCTTTTTCCAATGCATTGGACAAGTTAGAGATTGCAGGCTGCTTGCATTCATGCGACAGAAACAGGCGACGATCCCCGCGCGTTTCATGTGCTCCTGCCAGAGAGCGTCCGTGTGAGCCTCTGGGACGATCATCGACGCTCCGAAGAAAGCGCACATAACATCTGCTTCCGATCGGTACGGGGCGCAGAACATCGAGACGGTTCCCGACACCGTCATTCCACTTGAACGTATGCAAATTGGCGTCTGTCACGCCCGATGTGGGATGATACCGAGCCCTGGAAAAGTTGAGGGGGTTCATCTGTTTTCTGTTCAGGTCTTTGGCGCCGTGCCTGTGATGTCGGGCCTGGGGCAACGCGTACGACCACCCGAAACCCCCGGATCTATACCTACCACGAATTCTTTCTCTTCCTCTCCCCGGATCGGTTGAAAGCGAGTTCTGTTGCTGGGGTCAGGCTCGAGTTTCAGAAAAGTGAATGAAAATGGCTAGTGCGCAGCGCTTCATCTTGTCCGGAAACCTTTTTCCGCATCGTGCCTGGAAACGAGAAACACTGAAATCGTATCGCTTATGCTCCATGCGAACTTTTTGTGAGTGCTTCCTAGTTTCATGCTTAGATCAGCCGCAGCTCACAATAAAGATCGTACAGTATTCCACAAAAGTGTCTGCAGTGATGTGATGCCTCATGATGTAGGGCATGCGCATCACGTCGTATAGGTGTCTGAGGAGTCCAGAGCGCCCGACTTGGGGTAGGGAATTCGCTTCGGGTTCGCGGGCTCCGTCCAGAAAAGAGTTGTAGCGAGAGATGCACGGAAGAGAGGCATCACGTTTCATTCGTTATTTAGAGGCAACCTTCGCCGACTCGCAGTCAGAGGTGACACCATGAGCTTGGACGATCTCAAGCGACTTTCCCTACCATATCGATCGCTTCCGCCATCACCAGTCTGCTATTTGCTTCTATCACACCGCTGGACAGCGCCTTCGGTTTGTCCCGACTTTTCTGGGTGAATGTAATGAGGGTACGACGGAAACCATCGCTGCATTGTGCGTTTCATGAAGCGCACTACATTGACTCGCATGTCGTTTTGATCCTTGAGATTGGGTTGATACTTCTGGGCACCTGAACTGTGTACCATATTTCAGTTGCTGAGATGACACGGCGAAACGTCGAGGTATTCTGGTAAGTGAATCTATACGAATCCCTGATCCTACGATCTGGTCGTTTTGCATCCTCTGTGCCCAGTATCAGTTTTCGTATGAAGATTTGAACGAGAAATTCCAGAGGAATGTTGACACCTGGCATCCCTGCGACCGGAGCTCGTCCAAACAGTTGCATGACGAGATACGTCAAGACTGGAGAAGCTGTGCGAGCGTTCCTGGAGCAACAGGCTACACGATGCGTGATGGCGTCCTGAACCACACTTTGTGGAAGATTCTCCATGTTGATGTGTTCTTATAAAGTGGCCTGGATAAATGTATGAGATTGTTGCTTCCGCTCCGAATGTTTTCCCTTGCCGTCCTTTCTCATCCCATTTTCGGGAGGATCGCCTCAACTTCGTCCGGTGCTGTTTCAGCTCACATTCACATGGCGGGATGACGTGGATGCGAGCGCTGTACTCTGTATCCATTTGCTGCCTCGCGACTCAGACGCACTGGATAATCAGTAGGAAAAAAGTCCGCCTTCGTAGAGTACGTACGTGTCGACTAAGCCACGAGTTCCTCTTCGTTCACCTTTTGTGTCGCGAGCACGCCCATAGAAAGGAGCGCGGTCTTTCGCCTCGCTCCGACGCAAACGCCGGACTGCAGCACAGTATTTCGCTGCTGGTGAAGCTGGAGAACCATTGGTTGACGGACGTTTTCACGTATGCGCACGAGTCATCTATTGCGTACGCAAGCGTAGCCGTGGCATCTAACAATAGCGAAGACACCTCCGACGGGATTAAACTGGACGGAATATGCTGGGGCAACGAGCAAAGTGACGCCTCTCGAGGCTGCCTACTCTTTGACCGCTAATGAGCGAAGAAAAGCGATTCCGACGAAGAGAAGGCAAGAGGAACGGAAACAGAAGTCACGACCTGCGTCGATGAAGGATGAGCTTTTGAGCGATCCTGTTCGTTTCGGGATTTCTAAGTGACGACACGATTGCATCGCGGCTGATACTGGTGTGGTCGGAATGCACACTGTGCTCTTCTCTGAGGACAGCGTTTTGCTCTTGTTTGGGAGCGCGTATCCATCCCTACCATATTTCCTGAAGAAAGTCTCATCGGGTGCGACGAGCATCCATACCCACTGGAATCAGCGTTGCTGTTTCAGTACGACATCAATTATCCGTTATTCAACGAGCGACATGTTCCTATAGAATCGCATTTGTTTCTTTGGCTAGTTGTGTCGCTTCATCACAGCTCAGATGAAAGGTACGGAAACTTCATATCCTATGGCTGCTTTCTTCGAATTTCTCAGAGACCGTATCGAGCAGAATGGATTGACGATGAGACAGTCAAGTACATAGAGAATTTACAAGTTCCACTGACAGTGCACCACGTTCAGGATAAGGACGAAACACAGGGTCATGTATCCTCCTGCTGACCGTACAACAAGTCCAGCTGCATGCTCGCATGCCAGCATTGTCGTCAAAAACGCATCGCGCGGCCGGTCTCTCCCAGGTACGCAACCCATAACTGTTATTGAGTACCTGCGAGAACAACGAAGGAGAACCAAAAGACTGTGCTGGTACACAGGGGTTCAGTGTTCACTGCTCTGGGTAAGCGAGTCCTTCGAGTCTTGCAGCAGCGTCGAGCCGCGGCGACGCTGTCGAACGCTCGACAACAGCGTCTATTGCAAACGTGCTGGGTAGCGCTCGACGCAAGCAGCTACTGGATCTGACACTCGTGCGATGCAATCGAATGAGGGGTTTCCGCGGATTCGACACTTATTCGCTCGGGTAGCAACACCGCGAAGGCCGCGACGTGCGCTCGTCCTGGTCCGTGGCCCCGACACAACCCCGTTTCTGCACGGTCTCTGCACCGCGCACTTGACACGCTATGCGAACGAGCAGGGACCGGTTTGTACGAGCACTTGCTTTCTTGATAGACGTGGCAGAATGCTTTTTGAAGCCCTGGTATGGATTCACGGCCCGGAGCGCGTGTACTTGGACATCGACGGGCGAGTCGTGGGGCTCGCACTCCGCCACTTGACGTTGCACCGAATGCGAGCGCGCGTTGCATGGGAACACCTGCCTGCGACGCTGTATGTGGAAGCTTTCGCACACCAGGGGAGCGGTTCAAACACGGATACTCGTTCTGGGACAGTGAAACAGGTTGAAACTCGTGTTTCCGCTGCCGGTCACGAGGAGATGCATGCGATCGACCCGCGCTCCCCCGTGCTGGGTATGCGCCGCTGGCAGTGCTTAACGTCGTCGACACCAGCTTGCACAACGATGCCTGGAACTGGCCAACACAAGCGTTGTTATCATTCATACTGGCTTGCCGAGGCACATCGCGTGCTCCATGCGATTCCGCAGGGCATTCAGGACGTGGTCCCGGGCCAGTCGTTACCGCTCGAATGTAACTTTGAACAGCTTGGAGCGATCGCTTTCGACAAGGGCTGCTATCTCGGACAAGAGTTAACCGCTCGCACCCATTACACGGGTGTGATTCGCAAACGCACCGTTGCAGGCATTCTGTCTCCGGATGCAACCGACGCCCTACAGCGTGCCGAGGCGGCTGCCGCTTTTTTGCAGCGACCTCCAGACGCGACGTTGCCACCCGAACTGGCGCTCCTGTTCCCAAGCGAGGTGCTCGCATGGCCAGGTCCCGCTCTGAAACAGCAGCTGCTCAGGGTCGAAAGCGATACCGTCGAGCGGCCGCAACTTGAACCGGTTGCATCAGCAGCAACCCAGAAGCGGAGCGTGGCCACTCTCGGGACGATTATCGCAAACCTGGCAACAGCACTGGTGCCGTTAGCGGACACCGACCTCCATGCAGCCGTTCCGGGAACACAGCGCTTGCTGCGGGTCTCTGGTCGAAGTCCAGCCAGCATCGCGAACTGGTACTTTGCCTGGTGGATACCACCGTACCTCCAGGCGATCGCGTCATCGACCAGCGTCTCGCCGGTTTCGTCTGCTACCCAGGAGAGCTGACTGAGCGGCACGCCTGCTTTGCGAGACGCTAGCTGCCAGTCAGCTACAAGGCGCAGAATGCGCATGCTGCCTGGTGCGGCGCTTGCAAAGCGCGCTCCATCACCATCATCACCACCACCTCCACCACCCGCTGGAGCACTGGGCATTGCGCCTGCACGGGGCAAGGCGACCATGCAACAGAGACGCCCAGTATACAGGTCACAAAACAGTGCGTCGTTTACAAAGCTTTTCTCAGATGCGCGGTCTCTTTAACGTGCATTCGATTCCGCGTCGACGCTCAGCTGACTCAGGACGTCGACGAGATCTCGGGTCGCTCGCTCATCCTGCGACTGGCTGCCTCCGTGAATACCGGTTTCGATGCCTCTGGCATACGTGGAAGCAATTAGGTTCAGTGCGTTCTGCAGCAGCACGAGCGCCCGATCGCGTCGCCCGGCAGCGATGTAGATCTGGGCGAGCAGTTTGTAAATCATGGTCTCGAGTGTGAGCACGGTGCGCGGACTACAGCAGATAAAGTTACTGCTATGTCGAGCATCAAGCACTTCTAGGGCCACGTTCAACAACTCAATGGCTTTGCGCTCATCGCCGGCCACAAAGTGCAGGAGCGCGAGGTAGTAGAGCGCTTCGGCTCTGGAGGAAAGCTCAAAACGCTCTGCATATCGGTGTACGAAGCGATCGAAGATAGAGAGCGCCTCTTCGAAGACTGTACGCGCTGTTTCGAGTTGGTGTTCACGGATCAAGGAGTCGCCGAACGAGATCAGCGTCAACGCATAGGGGATGGATTGCTCTTGGCCCAGTTGCCGACGCAGTGCCAGCGTCTGCGCCAGGCAGCGACAAGCGGCTTTCGTTCGACCCCGCAGCGCATGCGAACGACCCAGGTTTTCCAGAATTGCCACATGAATCGTTGGATGCATCAACAGGTGGACTTCTTGATGTGGAAAGAAACTGCGCGGGCCCAGCGGCGCCACTGCCGTACTGCTCGGGGCGCTGCTGCTGGCGCTTTGACTCTTCGGGATAATGATCGGAGAATGCCGCGTGCATACCTCCAGTAACTGTTCCAGGATTCGCTCGGCTTCTTCGTAATCGAGTGAGTCGATGCAAGCTCGAGACAGACACAGACCGGATAGGATAGCGTGCTCGATTTCGTCGGGAAAGCTCAAGGTCAGCGAGTCACAGGGTGCATCTTCCGCCAGCGGGGAAGGCATCGCCGCCGACGTTACTGTACCGCCCAGGAGCAACGCTGAGCTAAGCGCATCGTCGCTTGCATGCTCATTCCCTAGACAGGTCGGGTAGAGACGATGCCAGTCGGCCACGCTCGGGCCGTGCTCGACCTGGCGCTGCAGCGCGACGACGTCGCCAGCGGACGTGCCGACATCTCTTGTCCATAGTGACAAGTTATGTCCCAATCTGTTCAGTGATGTCAAGTAGCTGCGCAGCGCTGGCTCAAATCGCTCGTAAATGTCCCTGAAGATGCCGGTACGAGCTTCGGCTTTCAGTAAGTACCGAATCGGGTATGAGAAGCTGGCGACAAAGTCGGAAACGCCAACGATGCCGTAATGGTTGCGCGCAACCTCTATGGCGTAGAAAAAGTCATCCTTGAGCTCGTCGAAGTAGATCCGAATCCGATCCCAGACATCCGGTTGATCCGAGCGAGACTCCAACTGCAAGCGACTGAGACGTTCTCTTAGTTCTTGCACAAAATTATGTTCTACGCGGTAGAGGATCTGTTTGGCCTCGATCATCATGGATTCCGAAGCAACCGAATGCGAATCCAGGTCAACTAGGGTTACCATCTTGTGCGTTGGGCGTTCTGTCGCCAGTTGCAGGATAACGTGAGGCGGGATGCGACGTACGTGCTCCGGCACCAGATAGGCGTATTCGTTACTCAGCTGCGCTGTCCGCGGGATCGCCAACAGCAAACCATTGTTGTGCAGGCGTTCGAGCGCGTTGCGCGCGACAGTCGCCGATATCCCCAGAACCCTGGCTGCTCGCTCGCTCGTGAAGAGCCCCTGGAACACCTGTATGCCGACAAGAAGCCGACCCATGCTCGGGCTCTGAACCATGATCGTGTTCATGCCCGAAGTTTTCAACAAGCTCAGATCCCAGGCCGACACCAGTGGGCCGTTTGCATCCATTTCTGCGAGTAATTCCGAGACAATCTGATTCGCTTCTCGCAGCTGCTGGCCAGTATCATCATCACCAATGAGCTGCTGGTTCAGCATCAGGTTTCCATCAAGCTCTGCGATCGCCATATTCGCAGCATCGCTCCGGGGCCGACTACCGAATAGCATATCCTCGAGAGCATCCTTCCGATATTCTGCAATAAAACTTGACATATCTTGAAGCGCCTCCGCCGTGGATCGGCTACCTGCCTGCAGTCGTGTTTTCTGACGGACATGGTTCGCGTTCGAGCGCATTGCGTCCGCGATGGCATACTCCGAGAATGGCCGCTCTTGGGTACTTGCTATGGAGAGATCGCCGCGATGCACACCGTATGCGGAGTCGGCACTTCGCCCGTGCTCGCCAGTTTCGGTAGGCATCTCGTCGTTGTCGTTGTCGTTGTCGTCGTCCAGTTCACCCAACTCCATTTTGAATGCACTGATGAACCTGCGGAGCAAACTAGCCCGCTCCTCTCGATATCGTTGGATCCTTTGCTTGCTTTCCCGCTTTTGTGCATTGCGGCGTTCTCGAATCTCGGCTGGTGATAGTCCCTGCAGGCGCTGCCCAGTCGAGGCACGTCGCTGGTAGCGCTTTGCCAGTTCGGCGAGCGCTATGGATTCGGGGAGCATACTTGCAGCGCCCCTTTCGGATCGAGAAAAGCCGCGGGCACTCAGGATCCGCTCACAGTATCTATTGAACTGCTCTTCGAGAAGGTTCATTTCCATGGCCTCTCGGCGCCACGCCAGGCGCTTCCACTCGCGTCGACGGCGGAGCGCACGCTCCCGAGCCGCTCCACTTGGCTCCGAGAATTCCGCAGAACTCTTACCCGCAGACGAAGGCGGCCTTGATAGATGCAGCCACCTCGGCGTCGACGCCTCCGTTGAGCTCCGTGACGACGAAACGGAGGCCACAGCGCCGCCCGCTGTAACGCTCATGCCAGATGCGTCTCCGGATTGCGTATCTCTGGATGCTCTCTCCGTTGTTTCATCGTTTCTATTCCAGCCAGAGTCAGAAGCAGGTTTTTGCTCCCCGTTCTTCTGCTGTCGGTAACTTTCTACGGTTAGAAACTCTCGCTGCTCCGCAGAGCAGCTACCTTCGGAAGCAGTGCTGGAAGCCATAACGTCGGCGTGTACTTCGTGCTCTGAAACTTGTTCAACACTGGGTTCCTGGCTCTGGCTCGTGTCGCGATCAGGCGCGTGACCGGGTGCGGTCCAGTCACCGCCGCCGTAGTCCAGCGTGGTGCGGTACCCTCGGGCCGACGTTCGGCGCGACCGCTCAGCTGGTTCCCCGTTGAAGTTTGAACGCGAGTTACTTCCCGCACGACCAGCCATGTCCTGCGGACGCGGAGCGCTTGCTATTCTCGAAATACGCTGCAAGTTTCCTTTCGTACCCGGGAAGTTACGGACCAGCGCTTCTGCGTTTCGATCAGGCTACCTAAAATACCTTCGAGTTTGCTTGCGGAGCTTTTGTGCTCCCCTCTGCAGCCCAGTATAACGCGTAATACCTCAGTCGTCTACACGGAAAAGTTGAAAACGACTAAGCAAATACCCCAGCTCCGGGAACGGCAACGTTTTAGTGCTTTTGTTCCGGAACACGAAAAGTTCATCACCTCCGAAACCGAACGCCCTTGAAAAGAAAAACGATGCCGCCGGCAGTGCACAGTAGTGGCGAGTAAACCGCCCTAGACAAGACGTCTACAGCTGACGTGCAGGTGCCTTCCAGGTGTTCTCGAGCGGCCATCTAATACTTCCAACTTTTTCCAATATAAATCCACTTTGCGTGGTTGTCCAAGAAAATTCACTCTTGTCTACTCTGTAGACCTCGTCTCCATCAACGCATATCTCCGCACACTGATCGCGGCATTCAAGTCCCGGTTCACAAACTCCATACGTTTCTTGCCATCATTCGTTGTACTTACTCATGCAAGCAATCCTCGAAATTTCGCTTTCCTTTCCATTTGCTCTTCCGTCAGTGCTCCGTACTTTTTTATATCCTCAGAGCTCCGCTGGCGCTTTTTCATCTCAACCCGCTGGAGCGTACACCCCAGATTATGGTGTGTCTAGGACGTTCGGAACTCTTCTACAGGTATCGTAACAAAACGACGTGCACACTCCGTGTACGTTCTCATCGTTGGAGCTGGCGTAATCCCTTATTGGGTCTTCCAGCGCCCTGCTCCATACGCAATTACGAGCCTCTGATTTTCATTCTCCTTCAAGGCGCTCAACGAACTAAAAAAGTTGTCAAATGCACGCCGCTTCCCACAATATAGATTCATACGCAGACGAGCCCACCGGGGCTTTGTATATTCATTCCACAGCGCCTCCCAATGAACAACGCTAACTTCCATGAAACTTCCGAAAAGCTTGAAGGTCCGCTCCTAGGCTCGTCACCTCGCTCCTAGCTTCCAGGGGTGATCCTTCATTCCTGCATTCCATATCTCGATTTTTGTCCTCGCATTCATTATTCCCGATTCTCGATAGTATCTTGCTCTCCAGGACCTCAACAGACGCATGTCCTTCTGACGTAAGTTACAGTCGTTACCATCTTCCGCACGCTTGGGTATTGCGATTTTGTTTTCATTGACAAAACGTTTACTTAGGCCATCGTTCTCCGATTATGCGCATTTTTCTTTTCTTTTTTGTTAGTGTGCGGTGAAGTATCCATCAAACCGCCCACCTCCAAGTTACATTACCCATACTTCTTCTCGGATATTCTGGTCGTTTCATACGTAAAATCGTGCACCGAGCGCCTGCCCTGATCGCCCGCAATAGCGCCGGTAGCGCTGCCTTCGCTTCCTTGTCTCCGGCGTTGGCACGTATGGCGGTGCGGTTGACGATCTTGTTGAGTCGGTAGCATCCATCAATCCGAGTTTTGGTACGTCGTTTCAGGTTCTGCGCTTTGCAACTGTTGCGTTCTGGTGCCAGCCGTCCCAGTTCTCTGGCGATCTTCTGATTCCCAGCTACAAACTCGCGTGCCAATTGGTCTAAAGATTTGTATGCACGGCTTTTCGGATCTACAGCGCTGTGAGTAGGTGACTGGGTTTGGTGGCAGCTTTCTTGAGTTCCCACTTGGGTGCTCTTTCTGGGGATCACTTGTGATGGGCCCGTTTGGGAGTTCTTCTCTCTATTCTTCTGTTTTCTCTTGTTGGTCTTCTTCTTCTTCGGGCTCTTTCCTGAGCTACTTTCTCTGGTTACTCTTCTGGCATGTGGATCATGATGCCATTGTGTCTTTTCTTCTGTATCCCGTTGGGCCTCTTTCGCTATTGTAGAGTCCTCTATTGGTGTCCCTTCTTCGTTAATGTACTGATAATTCGTTATCTTTTCTCGAAAGGCTGCAAGTGACTTGTAGGTTAGTACCCGTCAATGGCGCCCGATGGAGCGCGCTTGTATCGCCATTCGGCTCCCAGGATCGCAATGCTATGCAGAGCAGAAGGGAACCGGACGTTCCTGTCATTGCCGCATCTGGCATGCGGTTGGATTCGTCGCTCGGGTTGGCGGGTACATTTTTCTCTGAAAAGATCTCAATCTCGGCGCGCGGGATCTTATACCGCTCAAGTGAACTTCCGAATAGACGTGAATGATGCCCCGTTTTATCTCGTGCTGCGGGCGATGGACAGCATCGATGAACAAGTCACCAACTAGCGGTCCGTTCTGTTGTTCTTCCCCATCCTCGCTGTTTAGTGGTAAGTTTACGCACCGGAAGCACTTTCCACATGTTCGTTTCAAGGACAATCTGAGTTGTCCAAATATTGGTTTTGCTTCCCTGAGCCTGTTCTTCACGGTCGAGAAGACGGTCTTAGACGGAATGAACGATGAAGCGTTTCTTCAAATGCATAACTTGATCCGCCTTCTGTTCCCTGCTGTTTTTACGAATAGACAAGAATATGTGAAACCCGATGTCACCCATGACGAAACATGTACCAGAGGCTAAAATCCATGAAGGGGACCAAGTCGAGAGAATTTGATATGTCTAGGCTCACGTAGTACAGACTAGTCATATATGCTCCACTGAAAGTGATCGCTGTGATCATTCAAGTCCAAGTCCAGGACAAGTTTCCGTGAAAACAGAAAACAAGGCAGCCTCTGCGTGCACGTGCCTCGAGAGGTATCATGCTCCTGCTATCGAATGTCCTTGGTGGATGGTCAGAAATAGTGGAGACCTCGTCTTTCGAACGAAATCGATGTTTATTTCGTGACGAATTCAGTGAAGCTACTGCATCGATTTTGTGGACAAGCCGCCAGGAAACGAAGTCAAGTTTCTTTCGTTAACAATCTAGCGGTGCACGTTGCTGCATCAACGAGATGCTTCGAAAAAGAAAGATCAAACAGCGTACGCATGCGTCATTTGGGCATGCCAGACGTGAAAAGAGCAGAAATGTAGAGAATTCCACATAGAGAAATGAATATCGGTATTGATTATTTACGAACGTTCTTTCGAATGCGCCGCGAATCCCTTTTATTTCGGTGACGTAACGCATTTCAGCCCCAACGAGTCGAAGAAGCCGCTCGGACAAAAAAGACTCAAATTCCCAAACCTACGTATCGTTCCATAAGCCCTTGTTGCTGTATCACGGAATACCGACGGTGCATTTCGACAATCGTTCGTATAATGAATCGCAAGGCGGGAACAGCGCATGCATTTCGGTGTTCCATGCATCCCTGACACGGGCGCAGCGCGCAAGGCCGACTCGGTACACTGGCGATTGCTCGACACATAGCCTCTATTCCCAGGGAAAATTCGTGACTGAAGCGTCTCCAACGTCGAAGCGTCTGTCAGAATGCGCTGGTCTGTTCGTCCTGCAGACAGCAGCCAGCGGTCGCTTTTCCAAGGCATCATGCCAAGACTGCGACGGTCGGATGCCATCGTGAGGCCGGCGGCTGCGGCGACGCTCACCGATACAATCTACGCCCCCAGCGGTCAATAGCCGGGGGCGAGGCGTTGTCCTGAAAAGGCCCAGCTTCTATTGGCACTGAGAAAACCATGGATGAGTGCCTATTTAGGTTCTGATGTACTCTCCGTATCCGTTTCTGAGGACGGATCGTCCGGCAGGGCACTCCTCTGGAACACGCGAGAGCGAGTCGTGCGACGCGAGCTGCAGCTCACTCGGCCAACAGGCGCTCAGCGACTAGGTATAGGACGCGCTGCGGCCCCTGAGGTGTCGGGCTCGTTACGTGCTCAAACATTTTGCCCTGTGCTTGCGTCGCCTGCTACCTGGGATCGATATGTGTTTGGAGTGAACACCGGTCTCCATAAGAGCTGCATTAAATTTTTCACGCTAGAGCGCGACTCGGAAGTCGCCCAGGTGACGCTGGGCGAGAACCTAACGGCCCTGGCGTGTTCCCACGGAGGCCACTTTCTAGCTGCGGGCACAGCGCAGGGTCTCGGGTACCTGTGGGACCTGCACACTGGAGTCCTGCTTGCGCCCAGTGCGGGATCGGGACCAAGCAGTGCCGCCGCAAACACTGAAACCGGGCATCAGTCGGCTGCCGCTTGGGAGCTGCAGCTTCTCGCGGTGACAACGCTGGTGTTCACTCTAGATGATGCGTTCCTTGTAACTGGAGGCGAAGACGGGAGTATCACGGTTTGGGCGACATCGGAGCTGTTTGCGGGGCAGACGCACCAACCATGGCGCCGTTTCCCTGCGGTACATGCTGGTGCAGTAGTTGCGCTCCATCTGGGCGCTGCCTGGCAACTGCATACCGCCCGAATATATAGCCTCGGGCGAGACAGGACATTGCGGATTCTCGACTTTCCCACCGGCATGCAGCTGGCGAACATCCATCTGAGTATGCAAGGAACTAGCCTGGTGGTGGATGACGTTTTCGAGAGGGCCGCGTACGTGGGTCACATTACCGGCGATGTGCTCCGCATTTGTTTGCCGTCTTTGAGTCTTGATTCAACGCGCACGCTGCTGATCAAGAAACCGCTAGTCAATCTCGAGAGCGACGGGCATAGTGCCACCACATCGACCTCGTGGCTTCGTGGCTTCACCGAGCGGGATGTGCCAGAAAAGCGGGCTATTCGCACACTGGCTCTCGTCGAGGATGGCTCCATACTTGCCTACGGTAACGAAAATGGTAGCGTCGGGTTGATTCATCTGAACAGTAACGCCGTTGTTGCCGAGTTTCGGGGCCAGAAAGCGCACCGCAGCGAAACCGTCTACTTGGTGACTCGTATCCCGCCATCCGACGGTGCCGTGCCCCGGTGGCTCTGGCAGCGAGATGTCTACGTGAACGAAAAGAAACGCCAGTGGTCTACCGGTGGTACGCGTCATGCACCGCGGGTTGCGCCACGCTTTTCCTTGGAGTCGAAACCCTATGGGGAATCCTTCGAGCTGGTCGATTCGCTGGCAACTCGTTCGACTGCTGTGGCAGCGGCAGCCGCTGGTGCTGCGAACGCCACAAACTCGGGCGAGACGGCGGATGCGGCGATCGTTCCCGCCCGTAAGCATGAACGAGACCGTTTCGTTGCCTGGACTAGCGTCTGCATGGATAGGCTGCTTGCGCAACTAGACCAACGCGAGGATACCTGATCCCAGGGCAGTGCAGTGTACGCTGCGAGACAGTAGCAGGTCTGTATTGTGCATGGAGTAGTGGCGAGCGCCCGCGCACTCGACGACTGGAATGGTGTTTGGGAAGTCAAGCTACAGAAAGCTGAGGCGTTGAACGATTCAGAGATTGCGACGCATTTGCAAGAAAACAGTTCTACATCGGCCGTAGCGTAAATACACATATTATTGCCTTTGGGGTGCAGAGGTGTGAATGCGCCACAAATGTTGCCTGCTGCTTCGGTGGATTCCCGGCTTTCCCACAGCAGACATTCTCAAGTAGCATCCAGCCAAGTTTCCTGCGTTCTGGATATTCAAACTTCGAAAAGAGCGCGCATTCTCACCAGCGCGTAAGCAAAGCCCAGCATCGTCGAGCACGCAGGGACTATAACCAGGTCAGCGTCAAATGGAATTCGTCCAGAAACGCAGGCAGATAGAATGAGGTTTGAGGCGCCTCCCGCTGGTGTCAACATCTGCCTTGGCGGACTTGTGATGCGACTGTTGCCTCTTCTCTCTCTAATCTCCGGTTTTACCCACGCCCGTTTCTGTTTTTCGTCTTGCGCTGATGTCAGAGATCGAAGCTTCTTGACGGGAGCGTGCAAGTCCCTATTTCGCTGCTTCCGGCTGCTGTTGATACATTTCATGCGTTTGGGGAAGTTGCGATCTCCTGTTCGGTTGCCATGTTCGTCCTCTTTGTTTACGGCCGCGGTGAGCATTTTGCAGCGGTCCAGCTGACTGCGTCCAAAACTTTTTCGTCGGTCTACCGCACCTACGCCTCCTCCTCCGAGACTGACCCTGTGGTGTGTGAGCGCTTTCATTGTCGCCAGGTACATGCCATTGACGGCCACAGACGACTCCCATGAAAAACCTCCTGCGGTTCCGCGGTCGGCGTCGTGCATCATGACAACGAGTCTCTTCTGCGCGATCCCTACACCGAGTATGTTGTCCGCTATTCACCTAAGCGCGCGCGGTCGCATTCGATAGAGGATTTGTTGAGCACGAGCTGGTCCTTGATGATAAAAAATACTGGAAGGATAATCCAGGCTGGAGAACAAGTTGAGAATTTGTCGTCCGTCTTAGTTCCTTTCATGCATAGCGGTGATGGGCGCTCCACTACTGGCCGGTCGGTGTAACGACTCAATTCCGTATCCGATACGCTTCTCCATGCACACAGGAGAGACGGGAGCCTCTCCAAATATGTTTCGTAAGCGTTATCCTGTGGCTGTTGAATGACGTTTCATGGATGAACACAAAGCGAGAGTGGTTTGTGTATCAACCTATATAGATTCTTAGGATTTAAAGTTCAGCGAACTTTTGGCATAAGCCTTAGCAGATGTCGTCCAGGGAATTCGTCGAGTTTTTTCCTCGTCAATGCTGCAGGGCATACTGCTGCGCCCTTGAGTTGCCTTGGAAGCGAAAGATCGAAAACTTGAAACAAACGGGATTCGAGCATGGTAAACGGAACAAATGGAGAAGACTGGGTGCCTGTTCATGTAAACGGGATAATGGTATCGGTTATTTCAGGAACCGCAGCTCGAATGCTTCGCGAATCATCCTGATGCCGGTGGTCTAACGCACTCCATCCGCAAAGAGTAGACGGAGCCACCCCAACAACACGACCGCCAGTTCAAAACCTGCATATTGATTCGTAAACCCCTAGTGCTGAATTGGAATATCGAGGCCGTGTATCTACGAAAAAAAGTTCGGAAAGAAATCGGATGGCAGGAACCGGGCAACCAGCTCAATATCACGTTTCCATCTGGCCCGGTTGCAGGGCGGCAACAAAAACGATCGATTTTACGAGTTCCGGTCTGCTCTGGTTCAGGGTTCGCCGAGTTCTTTAAAGTCATCAGTCGAGACGCTCTTTAACTTGGAGGGGTCTCGGGTTCAGGTTAGATAAATGCGAAATCAGCGGGGTGGCGCTGAAGACACCGCCGTTCTGTGGTGGCAGTTCAAACGCGGTTTGCCCCGTCGTGGCGTGAAAGATGAAGCTCAGGCTCCCATTAATACCGCTGAGCTGAGCTCTAGTCAGCGAAAGCGACTTAACCGTCGACGTTATGAGATTTTCCGTTTTGCAGGAGCACCCAAAACGGTTTCGACGAAACATCTGGCGGTGCTGGAGTGGAGCCCTGCTCACCATATGGCCCTCGTTCGCCAGCCGCGAGGTAAGATCTTCCAGTCACTGGGTATTGTGCGGGGTCCTGAACACTGGCTCTACCCCGAGGAGGCTGTGTTTCTGGTGGATCGCAGTTCTGCGGATCTACTGGTTGACGGCATCGCGACTTCCGTGGAGCGATGTTTTGCGCTCTTGCTCTATGAACGCATCCCGCTGGAGCACTACTACGCGTATGCGTACCTGCGCCGTCTGGGATATCATGTGCGACGAAGTCTATCAGATACACGCGCTGCCGCCATTGTTGGGGCTCCATTCGCATCAGCTTTTCAAGGGGATCGCGTCCCCTTCCACTACGATGTGTGGCCACCGGGCAACTTCAAGCGCAGCATGCCTGGTGTGCCGCTCTTTCGGGCAGTTGTTCTGCCTTTTAGCGCACCCGTGTGGACGGCTGCGCAGATGCGACACCTAGCAGAGGCAGCGGAGCCGAGCTCCGCGCGCATCATTGTCGTCGAGCGGAGCATCGTCGCATTTTTCGAAGTGCGAGCTCAAGGGCCGCTGGCGAAGCCAGCGAATCCCGCTGACTTGTGGATGGCTGAACGGGCGCTTGCGCTTCAAAGCCTTACCAATGGCCCTGAGGCAGACGCATCAGTCGCGTTGGGTGCTTTTGCAGCTGAGGACGACGACGACGACGACGACGACGATGCTGATGCCATGTCAGCTCAAAGCTCCGACTGGAATGCGTCCATATCCGGATCGGATGCTGAGGAATGCTCTGGAGTCAGTAGTCATTCGGCGAGCAGCAGTTCATCGAACGACGAGCAGGGACTGTGAGTGTGCACTCTTGAAGGCGTCGCTCGAGCATGCTGGCGCTTTTAGCAGGCCCAGCGCTGGCCTGGGAACGTGCTGACTCCATCGGAATGCAAGGGTTCCTTGTTCGAGAGCCAAGCAGCTGGGTAACTTCGATCACGGCTCCAAGCAAATTTACAGCATCAATCGTATCTGCAGTTTACATGCTTTGCATACGACTGGACAAATACACCTCGGTAACTTTGTTATGCCCTCGCGTACCCGACGACGGGGACAGAAGGGTAACATCGCCTCTTGCGCTGGCGCAAGTTGCTATGGGTGACGCCTGCCAAAGCGTGGAACTTGTTGCGCTTGTGCTTAGATAGCGCGCGTGGACAACGATTTCGACGTCGACATTCATCGCTTTCCTCCCAGCAAGGGTCTAGCGTACTGCCCTGTCTACGGACCAGCAGGAACCACACCATGTTCTCGCGAGGACGTCGCTTTCCTGTTGCGAATGCGGATCTGCGCATGCTTTTCGCGGTTTCCTCATTTCGCTTTTTCGATCCAAAGACAGCGCAAATGAACTCGTCTAGATTGGTCGGGCTCCTTGCGGCACATTCACTCGCGCAAACCGCTTTCGCTTGCACGTGCAAGTGCAGGCGTGACGGCGGCGCTCAAGTCAACCACGACTCTTCCACGCACTGCAGGACGCGTTTATTATACTCTCGCCGGTCTTCTAGGTATAGCCTGGCGGCCTCCGCATTCGCCGGCGAGTTCGGGTTGGGGTCACACAGCAACGACTGAATAGAGGTCAAGACGGCCGCAACGTCATAGATGGGGCTCCAGCTGTTCTGGAGCAAGTCCAAACAGACTCCTCCGTCTCCATAGTAAAAGTTAGGATGAAAGACTTTGGTTATAAACTTGACGACAGGAGGCTTATTTGGGTACTCCTCGCTGAACGTTAGGGTCAACTTGAAGACCCCGCCTTCAAACACGGAGTCCTCCGGGCCGAAAATTACTCCTGTCCACTTCAAGACGTCTGCTTCACTTGGTGCTGCTGAGATACCAGCAGGAGGATCCTGTTGCAGTTTCTTGAAGTCCCGTATGAGTCTTCTCCGAGCCGGTGTCGACATGACTACGGCCTCTGCACCCGCTCCAAAACGAAAAACCCCGTTTCTAACGGAACGTGCGCTCTCAAGCGCGAGGTCGCGGCGGCTCTGGAATATCCGGCGACGCTGCGCGGCTGGCGCGTCGCAGCGTAACGAATGCTTTCCAGCATGGGGCAGGTGGCGGGAAGCTGCACCAGTCTGCAGCACGGACGGAAACTGCACATGTCCGTGAAACATTAAATGTACTACGACCTTGGAGGGTAAATGAATACCCATACGCAGACGCCTCCCAGCGTTTTTGGACCGGCCGCCCGCCATCGGCTTCAGCTTCTCTTTGTCAACTTCGAGAGTCGAAGAGGCTGCATCACAAAGTTAGACAGCTTCAGCTCCTGGGGCCTCTTCTTCAGCCTTGCGCAACTCCTGATACTGATGGCGGCGTTAAAGTCTCGGTTCATGAATGCCATGCGTTCTGTGCCTCTGTTTGAGCTGAAAGTGCGAGGATTCCTCGAACTCGTGCCCTCTCTGCTATTTATCGCTCTGTCTGCGATATGCATTTTTTATCTACCGGGCCCTTCTTCGCCTTCTCCGTATCTCGACTTTCTGAAGCGTATAATCGAGCTCATGCCTTAATTTTTCTAATCGCAACGCACTTCTTTATACCCTTAGGTGAGGGCCTTTCTGGAGGAAGAGGGATTTGCGGAAGAAAGACGACATGCGTCCCGGTATAACCGTGTGCTGAGCGCTTGAACGATTCGCCTCCTGGGGCAATCGTTACGGTTCTCGAGAGAATACACCCCTTCAGATACGGTTCAAGCTCGAAAAGTACGCCGGGATGAAAAGTAGCTCTTTTCCAAGATAGAATCGGCAAAAGCTCGAACGCAACAGGGATCGTGAAATACCATGTTGGCCACTAGAAGGACGTCGCCAGACATCATGGGAAAAGTATTCCATGATTCGACGAAGTGCTTGGTGTTGTTCTATAGGCTTTTTCCGTGAGCGTAATTGCGGCCGCCAAATGAATCCAATGCAGCGGGAACACATGATTTCCCCGTTCTCTACGAGTTCGATAGTACGTAGCATGGGGGCCCTGCTCCGCGAATATCGATATACGCAAGGACTGTTTCATCCGAGGCAAGTCACATCGACTAAAAAACAAACTGACGTTCCTGTATTTTATAATCATCGCGGCATTCCAGGAACGCTTTCGTTGCGATTTCGGTGGAAAAGAGCCGTTCGTGAACAATGACTCTTTCCTTGGCGAATGGATCCCAGAGTTTCTAGGAAAATACGAACAAGCTGACTAGAAGGAGAGACGCCCGTGGCGACTACAAGCATCGCTTTTGCCTTCCGTAAGCTGATCAACGTGTTGATTTCTACCGTTGATCGCAAGCAGTCTTCAAGAGTGTTCGTGTGCGGCGCGGAGCGCCAGTACTTGCTTCTTTTAGTGTTCACCAAACATCTGCGCACTGAGTTATGACTGACCTGAGGTAGAAATACAGTCCTGCTTGCGCCATTCAGTAAACAATATATTCCAAAGGCAATTCGTCTACGATCTGCACGGTACACTGCGTCCTGGTCTCTATCTCCATATCTATACGCTGCGAGAAGGCATTCGAATAAATTCAGCGGGGGTGTCACAGGACCAAGTCCAAAAAAGTTAAGCGTTTACGTTCCAGCACGGAATCGAGCGTGTGTTGATCAACGCATGACTGCCTCACCGAGAAGCGTGCTTTTTTCTCTACCCATCCGTGTCTATCCGTCACAGTTTGAATGAACAGCAAAACATTCATCATGTCCTGTGGCTTTTTTGGGAGTCTTTTTCACACAACTTATGGAGTGGAATGGGTGCACGAGCAGACAGTCTTGTACATTGAAATTGAATGGTCTTGTTTTGAATACAGGACGTTCAGGATAACGTGTACGAGAAAGGTGGTTCATTTACCAGCTGAGCGGAAAATCATTGAATAGCAGATGCAAGTCCGTTTTTTTCTAGCTAGCCGAAACATCATAAAATCATTCCGTCACCGTTCTCCAATCTACAGGAAACAATCCTTTTCATGAACACTCACGAGAAAAACGAAGCGATCACAAAAACGACGTCCTGGCACATGTGCACCAGAGTTCACTGCTCTGCATACAACAAGACATTCACAGCACCTGGTCGCTTGCGATCCTGCAGTGCGCCGTTCTGCAAGCCTAGTGCAGGGGATGGCCTTTTGGAATTCATGTACATGAATGGAGATGCGTCTAGATCTGGTGGGGCATTGGATGTCAAATTGCCGCCTGTACAAAACTTGAAAAGCTGGAGCGGTTGTAGCACATCGCAGCACTGAGCACCCTGGGCGGAGCAAACAGGGCCTCGGATTCCCATTGATCTGCGATACGCGAATCAGGGCGCTTTCGATTCTCGTTAGATATCGGGCGAGTACTCGTCTACTGCCCGTTTTCGCTCCGCATATCGTTCTCGCTTTGATTTGCTTGTGGAGCAGAGGAATGATTTGTGAAGTTCTCCGCGTGACGCAGCGGCACAATTGATGTAAAAATGACGAATACAAGACCCAGGCAGGTTAGGTGTTGAGATACTGCGCCCGAGTTCATCACTGCTGTCCCGCTGCATTCGTGTAACTCATATCAGTTACGGACCATGCACGTCGTTACGTGGCCGCGCGCACCGGGCACTTGTGCAACACACAGCAACTCGGGGTCTTGGACCACTGGATGACCCGCCTCAAACACGGAAATTACGCGTTTCACCAAAGCTGGGGACTATGCACCTCCTAGTGTCTCTGTTTTTGCCCCAAATCTACAAGTTTCTAGTCAGACGGATCGCGGATATCTTGCCAGAGACGAGCTCGTATCCGCCGACTCACCGCGGCGTGTGTTCTCCGTAACGCCGCTACGAATTCAGTTAGTCGCAGCTGATCTTCTGGAGGCCAGTGCTCCTCTAGTCTTCTCTGACGCAAGAATTCCAGCGCCGAATCAAGGCCTCCTTCGCCAGTAAAAGCTTCCAATGCTGCATACGAGCAAACAACCGCAAGCGAATTGGAATATCTGTTCAACAAGACTCGGTAAGCGCTCCGAAGAGCGTCCTGTTGCTGCTGCGGATCTGAGCATTCCGCAAGGCGCGAATCGATCAGTGATCTCCAAAGCGCCAGAATCTGCAGCATTTGACGCTGCCGACACATCGCATCACCGGATGGATGCAGCTCAAATGCCTCATGAAACAAATCCACGGCGACCTGCAGTACCAGAACAGCGTTGGCCGGCACCTTCGCCACCTCGCGTTCGAGCTGCGCCCAGGATGCCCAAACCGAGGCTAAATGCGGAGCCTCCGCGAGCCAACGACGAAACAGCTCCCTACATCGCTCCAGACAGACTGCTTTGTAGCGCTCAAATCGCAAAGATTCCCGAAAAATAGCATCTCGAGCGGCTCGATCGCTTGCACAGGCAAGGGCGCTCTCCTGAAAAGCGCGCACTCGAGCAAGGCTCCTCGTACGGGACCAAGATTGATCCAGCAAGGTAGCAATGAAGCGGGCGACCGAGTCACCAGGTGCTTGAGAAAAGCCGTACTGCAAGAAAGTCAACAAAATCGCTTCCGCTTGGGTTTCATCAGCGTACACAGATCGATAGTGTTCGGCAAACATGAGCCACGCTTCCGGATCTGTAGGGAAACGCTCGACGTGGCTCGCAAGCGTCCTTGTATCGCGTTCAAGAGCCCAGCGCTCACGGCGCGCTCGAAGAACATCGCAGAACCATGAATCATTGCGTAGAGGCGGGACGCTGCACATGGCCTCCTCGAGCAGGGCCAGGTCGTCGTTCCCGCTTAGTGATACGGCGCTTTCCAGGAAGTATTTCCATAAACGAGCTGAACGAAGACAACGCGCTCCACGTAGAAGCACAGCATGAGCGATCGTTTCCCCGGACGACGCCCGTGCGACAGCATCTATGTTTTTTTCGGGAAAATCACGCGCTGCAGTTTCCAGGTTCTCAGCACGGCTGCAGGAGGATGCTTGCGTGTTCTGTAGCCGCCGCAAGGTTGCGGCCCAGATGAGATACACATGCTCCTTTTCTTCTAGACTTGCGTGTGTTTCTTGCAAAGCGGTGAGCCATTCTTGTTCGAAATGAACAAAGAGTGGCACTTGTGTACGATCGTCAGCGTCGCTGCATTCATCCAGCGGGCAGCGAACCAGCACCTCCGATGGAAAATAACGAAGCTCTGTGTACAGTTCCCAGAGCGACGCACTTCTTGGCAGGAGCTGAATAGCTTGTCGTATCTTCTTTAGAGCCGCTTCATAACAGGTCTGATATTTCGTGGCCAAGGCACGCCACAATGCCTCCTGTCGGTAGAGATCCCGGCTCTGGAGGGCTTGCTCCAGGACTTCTCGACCGGCTTCGGGACCACGTTTCTGGGTTTCGGATGCGGCGTATTTTAGCCAGAGGGCAACTGAACCCGGACGAGACTTGACAAGTGACGCCCATGAGCCCGGTTCAGCGGTTCCGAACTCATCGGTTGGAGATTCCGGTTTCCGCAGCTTGGTTCGGGAGGTATACGTTGTTGACCGCTTTCGTCGACCACGCTCGAAAGCGGAACCCGACGGAGGGCGCTTCTCTTGCTTCGAAGCGTTTCCGGTTGCGAGCATGTACGGTCGCTTGTAGACGGATAGCGACCGAGGACGCTGCCGCCGCACGGAAACCGGCGCAGCGTATGTTCGCAGTGTGCCAGCGCAGAGCGATATCGTTGCAAATAAACCCTGGACTAGACGCCCAGTTCCATCAGTTTCTTCAGCAAGTCTAGATTTTGCAGTAAATTAGTCATTGGCATACCGCCTGAATCTTTGCGATACAGTCTCTCCGCTATCGCTAAGCACAGAGCGCACCAGAAGGTTTCCGTTCGCAGTGCGTTGCGCGGGGCTCTAGGCTTTTCCGAGAATGCTGGGCATCCGGTGCTCCAGCAATGCACGACGTCCTGGGTAGCAGGAGAGACTTTGTATCGAATAGGCCTGTATCTTATTGTGTGTTGGTACGTTTCTGGTCGATTCATGCTGAGCGTTTCACGCAAAACCGCATAAAAGTCTCGTCTCCGCTTGCAGTGCTCATTCGCATACCGAGCGTGAAGGGCATCAGTGTGAGTGCGCCTGCCAACGGTGGCCGTGAGACAAGCTTACGCTTCCAGAAATATGGTTGAGAACTTCACTGGACGACCAAGGAGATGAAGGATACGACGCCGCCAAACGAAGAACAGAAAGATTTTGCTGGAAACGGGCGGGAACTGACTGAGAGCGAACACTGTCAGAGCGGAATGGTCATTGTGATTCGGTTCCCAAACCCTGCCTACTACAGAACATCAACGGGGAGAATATTCGAAAACAAGAGATGCAGGACACGATCAGGGATGGTGCAGCCTCTGAGCTGCGGAAAGTCCGGGTTGCTTTGCTCGCCTTGACGCATCTCATCGAGCAACGGTTTGTCATCGTTCGGACGCAGGGCTGCAAGCTGTTCACATTTCGTTTGTACTTATCGACATTGCCTTTGTGCAACGGCACGGGTGATCGTCGGAACCGAAGACCCAGTGCGGAATAAGCATAGGATCAGGGAATTTACGAACCGTGTCCATGAAGAGCCTGGCGATTCGCCACGCCACGTCCACGATGGATCAAGTTCGATTGCGTAAGTGCGGATATATCGCATCATCACCTCAAAACACATATGCGGGTCAATATCGAGCGCTTCATGAAGAGCTCTCTGTGAGAATTTATGTATTTATCTGCCCTATGGTTACTAGATCCGACAAGTTTGGACTGATAGAAAGGGTTGCTCGCGAGTCGATGGAGTCAAATGACGAGCTGGACTCGGAAAAGCTCGACGTGGTCGCGTGTTCGGAAGCGATGCAGCAACGCGTGCGAACGTCACAACAGAACGAGCAAGCTCAGGGTGGAACTCACGACATCGGACCGACGAACTTTGTATAAAAAGGATGGATCCAACTTGATGCCTGCTCTCCTTGCGCCTTGGGTTACCAGGTGCTCCTGAACGGATCCCCCCAGGGCACGGCAGCATTGAAACGAAATGCGAGAACCGTCGCCCTCCCTGACCCTCGGTTCGATGTGCTCCGTTTATTTCACATAGACATTCATTGTATCACTGTAGATAGTGATGCTCTGGACTGCGCTGTACTGTACGTCTGCTCAGTGCGCGGTGATTTTTTTTCAACGACTCCTGGTGGATGCAGTGAACGATTTCGTAGTGGGGTGCGGATTTCGGGTTGCGGGGCATCTGGCCGTCGCCAGGCCGCTGAGTCAAGAGGACGGCGCCAAGGACCTGAACAGAATGCAGATGAATCCGCTCAGCTTTGTCAGGGCTCGGTAGTACCAACAGAGTCGGACATGATCGGCGCAACGCGGGTATACCAACAAAGGCGATGACGGCGTCATGATTCATCTCGATGCGTTTTGCAACCTATCGAGAAAATGTGGATGTTTTTGTGATTCATGCAGAAATTAGATGAGCGTCCAAATCGTCCATGCGGACGACACCTGACAGGAGCACATGAGATAGCGTAAAAGTCGCCGCTGTTTTTCTTGCACAGAGGCAAGGGGCATACATTCGCAAACGTATTCAAAGAGTCAGAAAAGGAAGTGACCGACAAGTCGCATCGATTCTTGATAGCCTATGGCCGTGAATGTGCATTGACGTGCGAATACCGCAATCCCAGGGCGTCGCCTTGAGCAGACAGGGAGTGCAGGAATCGATTCTACACGATTCCCATCGATGCGTTCAAGAGGGTATACGCGCATCACGAGCAAGTGTTCTTGGGAGGACAGCTTGAGACCAAGAGCGTGTATCAGAGCCACATGCACTGAAGCGCGCACATGGAGCCGATCGAATATCAGACGGCAAGTCAGTCGAAGTTGAGAGGCTTGTTCTCGCGTGATTCCACCTGCAGCAACGCCCGCAAACACTTTTTGCAACGGCACTTGACCGTCTCGGTCAATACCCTGATATGCGGCATGCTTTCTGAGCGTCCAACGGCTTTCTATCGAGCGGAATTCCATGGGAATCGTTTCGTACTCGGCGAAGGCATTGTGCGGAAACATTGCAACTTTTCGGAAGGAACGAAAGCAGCGACCAGGAGAAACGTGACTGGATTCCCGCCTCGACGAAGCAACTGGTGTGGAACGGTCAGCATTTCTGACACACTGGAGCGCCGCATACACACATATACATGTTTACACAATGGAAGTAGTTTTCTTCGGCATTTGGTAGCTGCCCGTGCTGCTCCCAGACACGATATCCATGAGTATGCAATGACCGCAGCCGGGATATTTGCGACGCGCGTACTGCACATATAGAAACGGCACGTAAACTCAGCCACGAGGATGCGTGCACGGAGCCGCGGTTGTAAACGCACCCGCGGACACCGCCACCTCACAATCAGTACCATCTACTAAGCAACTCAAGATCCTAAACGCCTGCTGTATTGACGTTTTGGGGTGCTGAGCGCTGCAGACGACCGCTGTCGATACCGAATAGCGCAAACGCAGTCTCCTGGCGCCCAGCGCACGTGACAGCGTCGGCAACGTTCACCAGCGTCGCCAGCGTCTGGTACGCCCTTCGATGCCTTGCGACGTGCGACTCTGGTTCCATCTCAGTGCAGAGCGTCTGGATGCGTTTTCATGATGCGTACAATGCATCGGGACCCGCACCCACACCCCGAAGCAGCTCGATCAATCAGTGCTGCTCCGTGGGTGCTATCTCTTCGGGAATGCCGAATTGCAGCACCTGGGAAATAGTACGGCATCGAATGACTTGGAGGCCCGTCTCCCGAGCAGCAGTCTCCTGTCTTGAACTCAAACGATCGCTGCAAACACAGAAGCGGAATCCGAGTCGCGCGATATCCCGTAGACGCAGGTCGAGACGGGGTACCGGGCGAACTTCACCCTGCAGGCCGAGCTCTCCAATGAATGCTGTATCCGGCCGAGGCGCCCTCGCGAGTAATGAGGATGCAAGTGCCACCGCTGCCGCCATATCTGCAGCGGGGTCTTGGATGCGGGCTCCACCTACCACGTTCATATAGACATCGTGTGTCTCGAGTCGCAGTCGAGCTCGTTTTGATAAAACCGCCAGAATAACGTAAAGACGAGAAAGATCGAAACCGTTGCTCGTCCGACGGGGCTGGGTGAGCGAGGTCTTTGCAACCAAGGCCTGGATTTCGACGAGGAAAGCGCGGGTTCCATCGACGACCATGGAGAATGCGGTGCCGTCAGTGGATTCACGGGCGTAGGTGTGGAATGGGTTGTTCGGCGCTTTCGCGGCTCCATCACTGTCATGCATCAGACTCGACTCGGCAGCCTGGAAGTACAGCAGGCTTGGATTCGGAACATCTACGAGACCCCGTGAGGTGAGATCAAAGATGCCGATATCCGTCGGTCCGAAGCGGTTTTTTGTACAGCGCAGAATGCGATGCTGGAAGAGACCCTGCTCAGATTCGAGGTAGAGGACCACGTCGACCATGTGCTCGAGCAGTTTGGGTCCAGCCAAGTCACCTGATTTGGTGACGTGACCAATCAGCATAATCGCAGTGCGCTGCCACGGCTCTCTTAGCCGTTGTTGTTGCCGCTTTGCGAGTCCAAGCAGACGGTTCGTGCAGTGCCGCACCTGCACGATACTGCCCGGGGCTGCTGATTCTTGCTCATTCTCCTGCGTATACACAGTCTGAATGGAATCGATAATGAGCAACCCCAGCGGCGACTGGGCATCAGTGTTGTCCACCGTGGAGGCGTCTTTGCGTCCAGCGCCGACTGCTTTCGACGGAGCACCTGTGCTGGGCACAGTCGCCGTAGGTGTTGTCGATGCGCTCGCCGTTGTCGCTCTTGGAGCGCTGTTTGGTGGAGCGTTTTCTCGCCCCGCCTGGATCTCTTCAACAATGTCGAGAATATCCTCCAAGCAGGCCTCGTGCATGATGAGAAGATTTCTCTCGAGGCTTTGACGCCTTTCCGTCGATTCCTCTTGACGGGGTTCCATGAGTCCAAACAAACGGGCGGCACGCGAACTTACCTGTTCTACAGATTCCTCCGCAGAAACATAGAGGACGCGGCAGCCGCTGCTGGCCACATCACCTGCAATCTGCAACAGAAGAGTGCTCTTTCCGTTGCCGGGCTCCCCGCCGATCAGGAGCAGTGAACCAGGAACAATGCCTCCGCCAGTCACTCGATTAAACTCGGCCGAGCAGGTCAGTAACCTGTGAACCTCAACTGGTTGCGCTCTGTTAGATTCCATGGATGCAGCGTGCGGAAGCTTCCCCGATGCATTACCGCTCGAACTGCCGTCCAATGCGGACGCCTTCGCAACCTTGTGTTCAGTTCCTGGACCTAGCCCGCGCCGTAGGATACCAAGTGGCAACGGCGCGGTGCCCGCGCCCTGCAACCAGTCATTGAGCTGGTCGCTGTCACCAGACCAAAGATTTGCATCACCGCTCCAGAGCTTGTGTCTTCTTTGGTTGGCGAAATCGTCGCGTGGGCGTTGTAAACCGCCAGCTTCACGCCGCCTGCGAGGCTGTTCCACCATGCTGTCCCAGCTCTGGCAGCACGGACAACGCCCGTAGCGCCGGGCCTCCGTGTGGCCACACTCACGACAAACGTGTTCAACGGAGCGCTTTGCTGCACATTGCCACTTTGGCACAGAGATTCTCTGTCTTTTGCGGACTTTGACGGCGGCTTGCCCAGCGTGCGACGTTCCCCCGCCGGGCCACCGCGAACACTCCGTAAAAGGCGTTGCAGAAGCGCGCTGCCACCAGCGGGACCCGCTCTGCCAAGCCTGCAGTGCGAACAGCGCTTGATCGTATGCAAGCTCTTCGCGCACTTTCCTCAACATTCCTTGATAAACCTTTGTGGACTTCGGGCTTCTAAAGCCTGCACAGATACCGCAGCAGCTGCAGCTACCTAAAATGGAATAAGATTCGTTCGAGTGCAACGCGCGCGCTCAACTGAAAGTGCCTGACGGCTAACGTTTAGTCTTTCAACGCAATGGTGTTCCACCTCTAGAATACAGTAACCAACTGCTTTTTCACGGTTTATAGTAGATGGGTTCGATGTACGTTCATTTGAAGAAATATAAAGTCTAAGGGAAAGCGATGGGCATAGAAGTGGAAGATCCTAGATGCCCGTCATCGCCGGGTTCGACAAAAACGGAAAAATCCTCTTCTCACCGATGATCGAGCGAAGGAGACGAAGAAAAAGAGAGAGGAGATAGGCGAGAAACGGTGCCAGCACGGCAGGATAATGATGAGCTTGTAGTGGCGCAGAGTGCACGAGGTCAAACAATCCTTGCAAAGGCGAGTTCCACTCCAGGCAATAAACGCAAGGAGTACGTGAACCGGGACATCAACGCCGCCATCCATATCATGTAAAGTGTACTGCTCGAGGCGAGAACCGGGAAGCTGTCGCTATGCGACTTGGTGTGGCAGCCTCTCAGGGTCGTTCTCTGCCTGGATAAAACAAAATCTATAGCAGTCAGCGGGTCAAAGAAGGACTGGAGGCGTCTGTAAGTGTATGTATCATTACGCTCTAGTGTCGCAGAGCGTTTTCTGCATCACTGACCACATACATACTCAGACACCGACGCGGTAGGTGGCGGTTGGAAGCCCCAGCATGTCATCGACACACTGCATTTTTGCAAAAGAATCAGGCATTGCCTCGATGTACGCAAAGAGCCTTGATCGCGACTGGCTCTCGACCGCATGAAGAAAGGCAGCGGCTCACGGGAGACTGGCGGCGGCTCGTTGAGTCGGAAACGCCGTTCACATCAGAGGCGAAACCGCGACAGTACGGCACGATGTTTGATCCCTTGTCGCCACAGCACTGCGCTTGTGATCGGCACTGCGAGCGGTACACATATACGATGGGAAGCTTTTCGGCACGAAAGCATAGCACATGAGTGTATCCTGGCTACGCATCCTGTTGGATTCCAGGAATACGGCACATGCTGGCCTCGCACAGAAGCATACTGCAGTTCGTGTCAGCGCCCGCACACGGCATTACGCAAGCACCAGGTATTCATCGGTGGTCGCGTAAGGTGCCGCAACTGAATCCTCACAGGATACATCTCAGCTCGAATTCCGAGGAGAGCACCAGTATGGAGTGCGAGACACGTTGAAACGCTCATGGTGAACCCGAGGTCTCTTGTGTGGCCACCAGCAGCATTTGGGTACACCGGGGAAAGCTCGATGAATGCATGGAGTTCGCACCGTATGAGACGAGTGTGCGTGACCTGGCAAGCGCACAACCAGCGTCTGGCGAAGCGCTTCAGTCGCTGCCCTGTGCCTGCATTAGAAGCATATGCGTGAGCCCGACAGAGGTGCAGCACCTGGATTATCGCGAGATCGGTCGAGCATCCATTCCTGACGGGTATTCTGCTCTAGAAATGAGCGGAGCGTCGTCGCACTTAGAGAGAGAAGATGGCGGCTTCTCTGGTATCAGACTATTTGCATGCACGCATACATGCAAGTCATAATACCATTGACGGAATCCTCTGACTCGTTCATACACGACAAAGGTTTGGTCTGTTCCCACAGTAGGCAGCATAGGACGTGGCTGGCTCTATCTCCGAGTGCTTCCTTCGCCTCTCGCTTATCTCCAGGTTCAAATACGCCGGTCGCTCATTTCCCACCATGCCTCTCTTCAGCAGTCGAAGGATGCTGATGGCAGTGCGTGCGAGTCCCGATTTCGATGCCTCCGGCTGCTATCGGAGCAGACCATGAGCGAGCGAATGCTGTGATTCGCGCTTCGCTCGCAGTTTCCATTGCTTCCTGGAGACAGCCCCGGTGCGCTCAATGCAACTCTGATTTGGGGCTGCTGTCAGAGGTGCAGCTATGTCCGTCGAGGCCCCCGTCTTGTCCGACGGGCGACGCTCTGGTTCACGAGCGCTTGCCCCATTGCTCAGCGCATGCCATGGACCGATACAGGAAGGCTCCCGTCGATGCGCTCCTCTGCTACCGGGGCTGGTGGTGTACCCAGCGATCACAGGCTCCGTGCGGGTGATCCACTCGGCGAGTACTCACTCTGCCCGCTGCTGTCGCACGCGTTTGCTCACAGGTTCGATAGGGAGCTTGCGAGAGGCGTTGCTCGCTTCGATGGAGCAAGAGCCAGAGGGAAGTCCCCGGGCTGGAGATCAAGCCGAGAACTCTCGGACGGAATGCGCTTTCGTCTCGCAAAGCGGTGACGCGCGCTGCACTCGAAGCGATCGCTGCGACGACTCGAGTGTGCGTCCAATACGCGTTCTCCGCTGCAGTCAGAAGTCAAGGGAGCCTCTGGGGATCGTTTCCCGCAACCGTTATCAAGCGGTTGCTGCACGCCATGCCGTCGATGACCACAAACCGAGGCGGCGATGAATTTTGGACGGCCTCGATAACTTGACGTGACAGGTTGAGCGGGCTTTTGGCATGCGCTCACGAGCACGCCAATAAGGGACGACGTCAAGGCTCCCTCGCCGTGGAGCTCTGCGCACGAGACGCTGCACCCGCGAGGTGCCTCGAAGCCCAGCAATCGAACACCTGCGCAATACGTCACGGAGGATAGCGCAGGCTCGCCTGTATGCATTGGATACTGATATCGATTATTTTAGGGTGCGTTTCTCGAGCCCATTTCGAATCATCACGATTTTCGTATGGTAACGAATGCTGGCGGCGACGCGTCGAATGAACCAATCCGAAACAACCACCGCGAGCATCCGATACGTAGTACGTACAAATCGGTTATCCTTCATAGTGGCACGTCGGACGTCGGTGCTGTACAGCGTAGGAACTCTGGAAAAGATTTAAAAAGCAGCATTGGAGGAAGCAGTGTCGTCTTCCATACATCCAACCTTTGTCCAGCGTATTCGAGTCGGGTGCTGCCTCGAATCCATCGATCCTTGAATCCCGCACCAGGCAGCAAGCATGCGCTCCAAAGAGCGCAGGTGCGCTCGTTGCTTGCACACGACCCGAAAGCGTCACGCATTGACCGACTGCTTCCGAACCGATGTCCTCTGTGTGGTACGGCAACGCCGTGTTCTGCCTCGGCGCAGAGACCGCACCGGCGCTATAGGCGGCATTGCGGGCCAACAAAGCAGGCGCTCGGCACACAATAGAACGAACCAAACGACCAGAATATCCGAGAAGAAGTATGGATAATGTAACTTGGAAGCAGGCGGTTTGATGGATACTTCACCGCACGCTGACAAAAAAGAAAAGAAAGGAAAAAGCGCACAATCGGAGACCGCTGGCCCATGGACACGTTTTGTCCATGAAAAAGAATTTGCCGACTGTGCTGGACGCTCCGCATGTGCGCTATGCGTCGGTTTTGCTGTGGAGACGTATACGTCCTGCATTCTTCGTAGCACAAAGCAGTTGCTCTTAAGCGAGGTTGATACAGCAGCAGGGCGGGAAGCTGTTTCAAAATTTGCTCTGCAACGGGAAGACGCTCTCCAGTAGCGCGTAAACGTTGGAGGCCTATTGGACTGTTGCACTCCGCGGCGCCGTACAGGGAGCGAGAGCGGCAGGGCGTCGCCCCGACAGCCACTGTAGCTTTGGGTGGCGCTTGCAGGCAGTTTATGCAAGGCGGTGCAGGCACACTTTGAGTGTGCAACCTGGTTTGGTTTTAGAGGTGCTCGCACAACGTCCGCATCTATCGCGAGCGGTTTCCGTTTGCGCGCACGCTGCTTAGGATTGCGTGTACGCATGGGCGACTAGTGATGACGACGCCTCCACGACGTGAGCAAGCTGTACAGCTGCTGAAAGCAGTGGTGCTTGCTTACTCGTTTTCAACTTCTCTAGTGATCTACAACAAGTGGTTGTTTACAAACTGTGCCGCCGAGGAGCGGCAGACCTCACGGACGGCTGGCCGATGCCTCGGCTGGGGCTTCCCGTACCCTCTCGTGGTCACCTGTTTCCATATGCTCTTTCTTTCCCTCGCGACTCAATTCTATATGTGGTGCGTACCAAGCTCGCGACCGACGATCGACAAGCCGTACCGCAAACCTCGCTTGCTGCTTGTCGGTCTTTTTGTCGCGCTTGATATCGTGTTCACCAATGCCGGCTACCTTTTCCTGGAAGCCTCGTTCGTGGAAATGATTAAGAGCAGCATGCCGGCATCGGTTTTGCTCTTCGGACTCGCCGCTGGACTAGAGCAGCGTTCTGGTGTCTTGTTGGCTATCGTCGTCATCATTAGTGTCGGTTTAGCGGTCGCGACGGTTGGTGAAATGAACTTTCATCCAGTTGGTTTCGCGCTAGAATTACTGGCCGTATTATGCGGCTCCGCGCGTTTGATTGAACAGCAGCTGCTTCTTCGGTATGGTGCCGAGGGCAAACTGCATAGTGCCGTGGGCCTTAGTCCAATACAAATTCTCTATTATCAAGCGCCGATCTCTTTTGTAACGCTTCTGCCAGCAGCGTTAGCCATCGGGACGACCCGAATGCGTCACGATGCGCTGCTCAAAGATGCGCTGTACGTGATCGAAACGATTTTGATTCTTATTGCCGGTGGCCTGCTCGCTGTTGGGCTGAATTTTGGGGATATCTTGCTCATAGATCGCAGTAGTGCCCTAACCTCCACCGTGCTTGGAACGGTAAAGACGGCCGTGGTGATCGGCGTCTCTTGGATAACGTTTCGGAACCGCATTTCGTGGCTGAACCTCAGCGGTTACGCCGTATGCGTCGTAGGTGTATTTCTATATCAGCGGTACAGGCAACAGCAACCAAGTACCAGCACCAAATTTGATACTGCATCGGCGGAAGCCGATGCCCAAAGCGAACACACACCTGCCACCGGGCCTGGCGTACCTGAGAGCACGGGGCTCGCGAAGGAAGTGAACATGCGACTGGATGTTTCCGCTATGCAGGAGGACACTGCGGTGTAGGAGCGTCTCCCGCATACCAGCGATTGTACAGATGAAAGCATGACGAAACCAGATGTATCCTGGACAATAATTCGTCCTCGTTGAGTGAAGGCACTGGGCTAGCACGCCTTGGCGATACGTTCTTGTAGATGAAATATGCCTGGAATCGCTGCAGATGTTTCGGAATCGGAACCGTCAGCGGTTGGCGATCCCGTCCTGGGGCTGTCTAGCGCATGCCGGTGGTCGACAACGCTAGCCGAGAGTGCCACTGGAACTTGCGACGCCTGCCGGGGCGCGTACTCGCCACAGAAAAATGCATCGCGGAGCACTGTGGCAATGATCTCAGGCATTATTGTGACTGCAGGCACTGTAACGTGACGCAAAGAATGAACTTGCTGGGGGTTTTGGTTCATGGGAATGTAGTCGCGTATCACGAAAAGTACTTTCGAAGCAGCCAAATGCATGCTGCCGCCCGGAATGATCCCAGACACTTGATGAAAGCCCGTCGATACGATTCTGGTAAACAGTCGCAACGCGGGCACTTTTTTCCAAGAAAAAGCGTGCTGGCTTGAGCATTAGGCACGAGGTGGCTTTCACGAGTCCGCGTGCACTGCGCAGCTTTCCGCTGCAGTTCCCGCAAAATCCGCAGCGCTATTTAGACCACTTTTGGGCTCGTTACCTGCATATCCAATGCGAGCATCATCGAAAAATCGAAGGCCTGCATGTAAGTTCGCGCCCGACGACCGTCAATGCTCAGTGCTGCGGTGCTCAGACCGATATCCTAAAGCAGTTCTTTTGTCGGATTGACCGCGACCGAAATTTCAACGCAAACAACACGGTTCCAGTGCCACCTCGATGGAACCGCACAGATCCACGCCTAGGAGCGCTCGCGAGAAGAGAACCGTGCAGAGATGCTTTTCATAAAAATGACCTCACCGTCAGAGAATTCCCTTGATGGGGGCCCAGTTCACATAGCATCGCGCTGACTGCAGTGCTTATCGAGGAATCCAAAGTGCCCAGACGCAATACCACTTGAATTTATCTCATCACGCTTACAAGCGCTTGCGCTCTCGCCACGATCCAGCCTCGCAACCGTAGTCTATGATCTGACGTCCATCAAGTCCCGCCTCGTAACCGCTCCATGGAAGGCATGCGCAGTTGCAATGATGCATGTATCCATGCGCATGGCAATGTCGAAAAACTTGTCGCGAACAATACGGGAAGCGCTCCCGATGCACGCATCGCGCGCACGCAAGCCACGGATACGTGGACACGTGTCCGGCAGCGATCACCGCCGGGTCGCGCAGTGCCGAATTCGCGCATCGCCGTGGACGTCTTTCCCGGAAACGCTGTTGTCGCTCGACCTGCTCACGTCAAGGATGCTGATCTGTGCATTTAGATAAGCTTCTCCACAAGGCGTGTCAAGATCGCGTACTTGGTCGAGGTTCCGCTGTCGGCGATGTTCACATCTGCTGCTTGACGCTTTCTCAATTTCCGTTCCGCGCGCGTCACCATACGGCCCATCACCATACTCCATATCCATTCTCGGACGAGGGGCGGGGCGGCATTCAGCCATTCACCGAGCACACCGAATGGCCATGCAGGGTATTCGATGACGCCCACATCACGCTCTATTTGATTCGCAAGCGATGTAGCCGCTTCTTCAGCGCTTTTGGCGAAGGGCAAACGGCCATGTCTATTCTTCAACGGCTCCGTCATCCGCGACTCAACGAATCCCAGCAGGATCGTATTCACTCGGATGCCCAATGGTGCCATCGCGGTGCGCAATGACTCTCCGTAGAATCGAACTGCGGCTTTGCTCGCAGAGTATGACATATTCAGCGGACCCGCAATGTACGACGCAATGCTTGCGTTAATCGCGATTTGGCCTCCGCGCTGACGTGCGATCATGCAGTCCAGCGCCGGCCAGATCGTGTACAGGGCACCGTATATGTTCACGTCAAGTAGCTTCTTGGACCTCTCATAGCCAGTAGCGCCTGACTTGCTTTCCTCCATGAGTCCTGTATTCGTCACGGATACACCGGCGTTTGCGATGACGAGATCAAGTGGGCGTTCTTGGTCGGCTTTGGTGATCGCCTCACGCATCGCTGCCTCGTCGGCAACGTCCACGACTAGGGCATGCACTTTACTCGCCCCGAGTTCCCGACACCGTTCACACACCTGGTCGAGCCGTGTCGCATTTCGACCAGTCAGATAAAGCACAAGGTCCTGAACCTGTTGCTTGCGCGCTCGCTTGCAATACTCGTAGGCGAGCGCCTCGCCAACACCGGATGACGCGCCGGTGATGAAAACGCACCGCGGAACCCGTGGTAGTGGCATCTGCCGCTTCAGACGGTTCCCAACGCCCCCGTATTTTACGTACAGCACAATCACCGGGGACAGAATGAGAAAGAAGAGGTTAAGCAGGATGGATCCTAGGGTCACACCCACAAGCAAGAAAAAGTCACCGAAACCGCCGAGCATGGTTTGCGGGCAAGCTGTTGCAGCGCTGAACTCGCCGTGATCTGGGCACCACCGATCGACTTTGTTGGACGCCTAGTTCGTTCTGCTCCGGCGTCGAAAGTCTCAAGCTGTTCGTATTTGCAGCAAAACGCTGAGATACTGCCAGGACAAGGGTCGCAACGGCGTTTACGAGTGGCGCGGACCGACACCCTCAGTGAATATATCTAGAACGCTCGCGCTGGCCACAGGATTGCGCTCTGGACGGCATGGTCGAATGACGCGCCTAGTAGGCGGCGTTGAGCGCGGGACGGAATCGAGGCATGTCGCGTCGAGTTTGCGGAACGTTTGCATGCGTACCAGATTGAATTGGGACGAATCCTCTGACTCGTTCATGCACGACAAAGGTTTGGTCTGTTCCCACAGTAGGCAGCATAGGACGTGGCTGGCTCTATCTCCGAGTGCTTCCTTCGCCTCTCGCTTATCTCCAGGTTCAAATACGCCGGTCGCTCATTTCCCACCATGCCTCTCTTCAGCAGTCGAAGGATGCTGATGGCAGTGCGTGCGAGTCCCGATTTCGATGCCTCCGGCTGCTATCGGAGCAGACCATGAGCGAGCGAATGCTGTGATTCGCGCTTCGCTCGCAGTTTCCATTGCTTCCTGGAGACAGCCCCGGTGCGCTCAATGCAACTCTGATTTGGGGCTGCTGTCAGAGGTGCAGCTATGTCCGTCGAGGCCCCCGTCTTGTCCGACGGGCGACGCTCTGGTTCACGAGCGCTTGCCCCATTGCTCAGCGCATGCCATGGACCGATACAGGAAGGCTCCCGTCGATGCGCTCCTCTGCTACCGGGGCTGGTGGTGTACCCAGCGATCACAGGCTCCGTGCGGGTGATCCACTCGGCGAGTACTCACTCTGCCCGCTGCTGTCGCACGCGTTTGCTCACAGGTTCGATAGGGAGCTTGCGAGAGGCGTTGCTCGCTTCGATGGAGCAAGAGCCAGAGGGAAGTCCCCGGGCTGGAGATCAAGCCGAGAACTCTCGGACGGAATGCGCTTTCGTCTCGCAAAGCGGTGACGCGCGCTGCACTCGAAGCGAGCGCTGCGGCGACTCGAGTGTGCGTCCAATACGCGTTCTCCGCTGCAGTCAGAAGTCAAGGGAGCCTCTGGGGATCGTTTCCCGCAACCGTTATCAAGCGGTTGCTGCACGCCATGCCGTCGATGACCACAAACCGAGGCGGCGATGAATTTTGGACGGCCTCGATAACTTGACGTGACAGGTTGAGCGGGCTTTTGGCATGCGCTCACGAGCACGCCAATAAGGGACGACGTCAAGGCTCCCTCGCCGTGGAGCTCTCCGCACGAGACGCTGCGCCCGCGAGGTGCCTCGAAGCCCAGCATTCGAACACCTGCGCAATACGTCACGGAGGATAGCGCAGGCTCGCCTGTATGCACTAGATACTGATATCGGTTATTTTAGGGTGCGTTTCTCGAGCCCATTTCGAATCATCACGATTTTCGTATGGTAACGAATGCTGGCGGCGACGCGTCGAATGAACCAATCCGAAACAACCACCGCGAGCATCCGATACGTAGTACGTACAAATCGGTTATCCTTCATAGCGGCACGTCGGACGTCGGTGCTGTACAGCGTAGGAACTCTGGAAAAGATTTAAAAATCAGCATTGGAGGAAGCAGTGTCGTCTCCTTATTTGACGCTGCACAGGTGATGTCGGAGCCCTTGCTGCCTTTGAAAGCGGTCTGCTATTCGCGAAGCGACTGCACCAGCGAATAGCCGGCCGAAGCGAATGCGATGCGCGCCCAGCGCTGCCGGTCCCGGGCCGCGTGTACATTGGAGACGAACGAGCGCCCCCGCTTCGCTCATAGGACTAGTCATCAACCTGTGCTTGTTGATCCGCAGCCTCCTTGGTCGATTAAGTTCGTAAAGGAGTGTGATGGCGTTTGTTGTGCAGTGCTCACGCTCGAGCATCAAGGAGCGGCAACGGATAAGCACCATTGTCACGAGTGTTAGGCTCCGTGGCGGTAGCTGCGAAACGCGTCGCTGCCTGCGAGTGCGGCGAGCGCAGGGCGTTCGTGAGCTTCGCAGTTGCAAGGTCGCTGCAAGTGCTAACCTAGGCAATGAAACTACGAGCTTGAGTGCGGATGCGGAGGCTCGTGACTCGATTCGACTCGCGATTCCCTCGAAAGGCGAGATCCACCAAGCTGCGGTTGAGCTGCTGAATAGCTGCGGCCTCGAAGTGGACCTGCGCAACCCGCGCCAATACGTGGGTAGCATCAAGCACTTTCCCGAGGTTGAGCTCTGGCTTCAACGCCCAGCGGATATTGTTCGTAAAGTTAAGGATGGTACCTTGGATATTGGGGTTGCTGGTTATGATCTCGTTGCGGAATATAACGTAAGTTTGTGCAAGGCGTAGGCTGGAGCAAGTTCCGAGACCTACGTTCTCCATGATCGGTTGCTCGGCACCTGCGTGTGCTACGGGGATTCATTGAGGCACCTGTGCACTCGATCATGCCTGCAAATGGGCATGCTCGGCTCTGAGGCGCTGGTGCTCAAGCTGTATCCCCAGAGAAACTCGAAGCGACAGGCGCGTAGCATGCCAATCAGTCGTTTTGCTTTGGATACTACACCAGGCGAGATAGCGGTAGCTGATCGTGGTACGAGTACCAGCCTGTCGACATCGCTCTAGAATGATCCTGTAGTGAGGTAACGGTGACGTGCATTTTGGCTGCAGTACCCGAGTCGGATATCAAGAGTGGAAGCGCTCGGATGGGCGCAAATGCTTTTGTAGACGGGGCGTGCTGTCCGGCTCTGCGTCTGTCAGCAACGCTGCTCTATATTGAATCACTTGCATGCGAGAACAGGTGCTCAAAGCATCACTCCGTATGCAGTGCGAGATGCTCCCGCAGATAGGACACATGATAGCTTCGAAGCTTTGATCCATGGCGTCAGAGCGAAAAGCATCAAGCAGTGTTATGGAATACAATGCCTTCTTACGCAGTGAGTCTTGTGCGGTGGAGCGTGTTTGCTGGTGGCGGTGACTCGGCGCACGCACACGCGCTCGACATGGTGCATACCTTGAACTGGAGCGCGCGTTGGTTACTGGTGCAGATGCTCCTGTCGATGAACTGGTCTAGAATGCGGATCAACGGAGATGATTCGTCGCTGCCCGAGTACACGCCATGCGGCGAGTGATCGCTACGAGTGTCGCGCGTTGTACGGTTCATGGTATCTCGATTCCCACTCACATGCGACTTGGTAACGCAGAGCCTAGATTGATGTCTCTAGGGACCTGAACGGATAGCAGTGGACCAAAGGCGCTGCTGCTGCTGCTGCTGCTGCTGCTGCGAACATCAGATGCAGTTGCGTCGCTTCCGGATCCATACGCCGGTGGTACGTCTCCGCGGCCATGGACGGTCCGGATTGGACTAGAGATGCCGTGGCTCCGAACATCTGATGCAGATGCATCGACTCCGTATCCAGACCCTGGAGATATGCATCAATTTACCCGGGCAGTCTGTACTGGACTTGAGATACCATTTCCATGAGCGTGACCGGTCCTCTTGATGCCCTTGGGATCGCATGCGATGCCGCTGTTACCGTTGCCTCAACCTAGAGCAACTGTTCGCTCCATATGGATATTCAACGCTGTGGATGCGCAAGAAAGAACACGAACTAACCTGCTCATGATTCGAACTATTCAGGGAACTTCTACGGATGTCGTCATTGTCCACGACAGTCTCGGCTTCGGTATCTGTCGTTTGGGTCTGGGAGTGCCAATTCTCTGGACCGATATCCACAACATTGAAGATTTTCGCCGCTTTACAGAATCTCGCTCACAACCCTTGCGCATCGTGACCAAGTTCCCGAACCAGTCGGAAATTTTCCTGGCAGCTCACGCCATCCGGAACTATCGACTCCTGTACCAGGATGGTGCGTTAGAGGCCGCTACCCAGCTTGGCACCGCCGATTGCATCATTGATCTCATCAGCAGCGGCGTGACGCTCCGAGAAAATAATCTCAAAGAAATACCAGGCGGCACGATACTTCAATCGGAAATGCAACTTATCGGCAATCGTTCCCGCCTAGCAGCGGATCAAACTCGATATCCATTTGCCGAGCGTCTTCGAGATTTCGTGCGAGAGCTGATCGAACGGATGGATGCCCATTTCACTGCGCAGCAACACTACAATGTCATTGCGAACATACGCGGTGAAAGCGCTGGTGACGTTGCTCGACGTCTTGGCGAGTTCACGGATCTACGAGGCCTCGACGGACCGACCATATCGACCGTGATTCCACCTCGAGGAGTCGCCCACGGCATGTACGCCATCGGACTGGTAGTGAAGAAGACGCAGATATACTCAGCTATGAAGCAGCTGCGTCGAGTCGGAGGTAGTGGGGTTTGCGTCCTTCCGGTAACGTTTGTTTTTGAGGGTACAACGGATCGATGGAAGCGGCTGTGCGAGGAGCTGCAGATTCCCTTTGAGAACGATGAATGGAAAACCATGCCGCGACCATTTTCTAGCGATAAACTCTGAAGTTTTGCTTCTGGAAGGTGATAATGCTAGCGCTCGAAGCGCTGAGCGCCGGCATCGACGCTTGGCAAGGGCGCCTGCTTCTGCAGTGCCCACGGAAAGCGTAACGCTCGGATATGCAGCTGCTCCAGCGGCTACAGCTTGCACGTCTTCGCTCTCAAAGCTCTTCTCTCCCGCTTAAAATTCAAACCGAGTGTAATGTTTGTAGAAAAGGAGCAGTCGCTTGCCTGTGAGAGCAAGCTGCACGCGTGCGCTCGACCCGTCAGTGGCCGTGCTTGCCGCAGTGACGCTCTGGCAGTGGTTCAGCTTGTGAGCTCCTCCGGGTGCAAATTCGAGCGCTACTGAAAACGCTCGGTAGGCCAGCAGACTACCAATCTAAACACTGAGATCCATAGTGGTATTCGATGCCCTCACTTGCGGGTGACGACCAGGTACTCGTTGGCGATGCACTCGGTCCGACGCCAGGCCTCGATCTCAGAAGGCGTCTGTTCGGACGTCAGAGGCTGTTCGCGTCGGGAGCCTTGACACTACCCGTCCGGTGTTCCGTTTCTCGCAGGCTGCTCTCCGATGGCGATATCCATAGTAACGTCGCGTAGCAAAATCCCGTTATCTTCTGAAAAAATGCTTACGAGGATCGTTCCCTGTCTGTACATCCCAGCGCGTAAGCCGTTCGGGATTCGTGAATCGTACCAAACAAGTGCCTTTGTCCAGGGTCATTCAAATCCACTTTCTCCTGGCGTGCGGTTTCTTTCCATCACGAGTCTGCAGCATTTCAGCACCATGGAGGCACACAGCATAATAAATGAGTTGTGAGAGACTTCGTGCGAGATACGAAACCGCTGGACACTCCGGAGGCAACAGAAATTTGCGGATGTTGATCAAGACGTTCATCTCTTGGTGCAGAAAGTGCTCGTGTTTCTTTTTGGTGATTGTATATACCGTTGTGAGCCTCCTGGCTTCCATTGTCTCTTTAAATGACGTTCGGTGGGTTTACCTTGCATCATCTCGTGCATCCGTCGCTGTTTCATTCTCATCTTTTCTACCAGTTTCAGAATGGACACGTGCTCAAGATGCGTGTATCTCGTCTTGGACTAATCAATGGGAACTGTACGGCATAGGCACCAGAACGTTTCTACACTCACTTCGAGAAAGAGCAAGTGGCCAGAATTTGCCGGATGCGGCACATTCAGCTCCAGACGCTACCACAAAGCGATCCGGATTCTCGGCCATATTCTCATCCAGCCCGCAAAACAAGTCGTCGATCACCTTGCTTCTTGTGTACGCGCGACCGAAACCGCTGTCAACCCCAGCACGTTCTGATACATTCCTGCCAAAGATAGGCCGCTTGAAGCTTTTGGACCCTTGCGTACTCTCTGAATCGTACAGAGCGTGTCCCGTTGGTCTATATCGTGTTGGGAGCGTCGACATGGGTCTGACGCCCTCATTCGACGTTTGGATATGCTTCATAGAGTCGGCGATGCGCGAATCCCGATGATCCCCGGCCTTGGGAAACTCCAGTGGCTTCATCTGCATCCCGTTCAGGCCGGCGACTCCGTCTTCTTGATCTCGAAGGACGGCAACTGCCACGGTATCAATCAAACGGGGATCCATGCTCACGACGAAATCCTTCTCTCCATTGCCTTGAGCGTTTGAAAACAGGTCCTGTTGATCGGTTCATACAAAATAAGTGAGAAACTTGAACGAACGCCACAACTGCTCTTCACAACTTGCTCGAGTGCTTCATACTTGCTCGCAGAGGCCAGCTCTATCGCCTTTTCATTGACTCAGCAGGATGCCATGAACACGGTCGCTATACGAGGTACTGTTTTTCCTAGTGATTCAGGCGAACGTCGGTGGACGGTGGCAAGAAAACTCGCCTTTTCTATGCATGGATCTTCGCTCCCTAACGCATATTTTCTGTATCTTCTGCATCGCGAGGAGGCCCCTGTACTGAAGCGTGGCTTTCCGCCCTATCCCGTAACGGACAAAGGAGCGATAGAGCAGCACACTGGTAGCAAAACTGAACGATTTTATTGTTTAGAAACGAGTTGTCGAAGAGCCATGTCACAAATGCGAACGACTTTTCTAATCGACCATGAGCGTAAAAACTCGAGTCGACGCCCTTCGTGGTATGGCAAAGGCGTTCTATCTTCGTGTTGCATCCGCAGTGGCGCAGTGGGCGCTGTTGCGGACGCTCGCCGCAGGCAAGGTGCATGATAGGACGCGGAGCATAACTAGATGCTCCGAGGGCACGTATGGGCGGTGGAATCTGAAGCTAGTTGCAAGTGAGCATGCCTCACAGCGCTTTGCCATCAAAAGCGCAGTCGACGGTCCCTGGTCTGCGTAGAGGTGTTATCAAAAAATGATCATGAAATGGTGAATGGCAACCTAAAACAAGCTCCGACTCGAATAAACCAGGGAACATAAACTAGCAAAAAGCGCAGCTCAGCGTCAATCTCAGTCGCTTGCTCTCTTATCGTTTTTTAGTGATGGAACGCGACGATGTCTAAGCGCTAGACGGAAGAATATGGGAAGGGCATGCCACGAGGAGTTCTTCGAGGAACGACAAGGCCTCGATCAATCCTGTTCTTTTGGCGACTTGGAGGCGACCACACGATCGCATCGCAGCTCGTGCAGATGTCGTCGGAATCCTCGATTGCCTCGTCTCTTCGAGCAGCGTGCTGCCGCTCTTTGAGTACCCATGTCCATGTCTACCATTTCTTCTGGATAAAGTCCCATCGAGTGAAACGGAAGCTGTTCCTTCTGTAATAAGCGTTCCTGTCTCATGACGAGATCGACAGAGTACTGTTCAACGCGCGACGGTATTTCATACAATCGTGCTTGATTCGTCGACAACCCGCGGCTCTTCATCGACGTTTGCATCAACGGAACGGAAACTTCACATCCTGTGCCTTCTTTGATCGTATTTCTTAGTGAACGCATGCGGCGAATTATATTGACCACAAGACAGCCATGTCGACGGTCTTTGATAGGTTCTGACTCGGGCATACGCGGTTCAGCATAAGAACTTCATGAATGGTAATGGAACCATGCGTTGTACGTAGAATAACCGACTTGAACAGAGGTGATCGTTTCTCCCAAGCAAACTCGAACAGCATCAAATCCTTCCGTGACCTCTCTCCAATCTATCGGAGACATTCCTTCTCTTGAATGTCGGTAGGAGAACTGAACAAGAAGTAAAACGAGTGTGCTGGCACAAGTGCTCCGGAATTCGCTGCTGGAAACACAACGACGGTACAAGTGCACCTGTGCTCTGCAGAGCGCCACAGTAGGACGTCTCGCACAGATGCTGTATGAACAACGCTTCGTGCACGACAACCTCTTTTAAACAAGTTTATGATGACGTCACCCGATATCGTCTCCCACTAGACATCATCGTCTTGCGCTGGTATTGTATCTGTCGGGATATTGCTCGTCTACATCAGTGACGACGATCTTGACGTTCGAGAACTGCCTCTGACAAGACCAAATCATCTGTTCGCCCTATCCAGTGGCGCCCACCGCGCACAGCGTCGACGATTCTCTCGTACGCTTCTCACAAAGCGGCACTTTGCACTGTGCGAGAATAGATTCGCTCCTGCTTCCGTTGCCTGAAGCAGCTCCAATACGAACTCGCCGACGCTCTTGAAACAGCCAGGCTCTATGGAGTTTGAGCACGCTACAAAGAGTGCGCTAGACTCATGGTCCGTCAACGAACGCTGTGGACCATAGTGGCTTCAGGCACAGTGACCGGCTTGCTTGCTCACCAGACTGTTTCCTTTGAACGCTCAGCGGACTTGTACGGAACGCCTGCTACCAGGCAGGCTGCGCCTTGGGCTCGCACTGCTCTCGAAACCCTGCCGCTACGTCTTCTCTCCCGTGCGCTAGGTGCCGTGAGTCGCGTCTACTTACCAAAGGCAACTCGACGAACCTTGCTCTCCACGTACTGTGCGTGTTTACCTGCCTGTCAGCTAGATGACATACGTGATCCCTTGGAGACGTTTCCAACACTGGCCGCTTTCCAGCAGCGACAGCTGAAGCCATCAGCGAGACCTATCGACTCGAAAGCGAGCCTCGTAGCGCCCTGCGATGGTCGCTTGCTCTCCTGTGGCCAGGTAGAGAGCGGGGCTCTGCTTCAACCCATCAAGGGCATTCGTCTATCTATGAGAGCCTTGCTGGACTCCACGGATGAACGGGATCCTTTGGTACGAGGACCCATCATGGTAGAGGTTGCCACTACCGAAACCCTAGGTTTGTCACGAACTCGCGGCAGCACTGAGCTCAACAGCAAAACAATGAGCATGAAGAGTAACCATACCGCAATCCAACCGGATACCGAGGCCAAGGCGCTCTATTATGCAGTTTTCCATTTGCCCGCTGGTGGCTATCATCGCTTCCATTCACCTGCACGGTGGGATATTGAGCTGCGGCGGCACGTCGTTGGCCAGCTTTTACCAGGAACACCGCGCATCCTGCGAAGACTAGGGTCGTTGTTCACCGTGAACGAGCGCGTCTGCCTTGTTGGCGAATGGACTGATGGCTTTTTCGGCATGGTTGCTGTTGCGGCTTTTGGAAACGGCGATATCTATCTGCACTTTGACGAGGACTTGGTGACGAATTGCCACGAGTATCCGCTGAACTACCGGCGCGATATGACGTATCGTTGGCCAGTCCGCTTGCAACCAGGTGACGAAATGGGCGGCTTTCGACAAGGATCTTGTATCGTGTTGCTCTTCGAGGCTGCGGCAATGGTTCGAGACGATTCCACGTCTGGGCATACAGGCAGAGATGTTGGTTTTCTGGTGCAACCCGGTGCCTTGGTTCGTACGGGTGAGGCATTGTTTCGGGCGCCGTAACAAGAAACCAGTCAGGAGCTGAACTGGAACATCGATGCGTTCATGTTTTTTTTTTCGTGAGCGATCCGCAGTTTCTCAGCGATGACTCGTTATTGTTCGTGTTTATGCGACTTGTCTAGTCTTTAAATGTGCGCTGTTCCGAGCGGAAAGCACAAAGGTATTTCGTTGCTAATTTGCGAAGCGCTGGGCAGCTGCTTCTACTGGTGCAGCTAGAGTCCATGAACGACACTGATTAGCGGTGGCGGCTTCGCTCGGATGACGCACTCGTAAAGGCGATACGTCCGTGCTCATTGGGCATTTGAATGCCCGTGCCATTTCCAAAGGATCTTGCCGCCGAATGCCACCAGTATTGAACCAAGAGCCGCATCGACAGCATTCTTCTCAACACGCCCAGTACGTTCCTGTAAATGGGAAATGGCTCCCGTTGCCTATAGTTCATCACTGGGATCGTTCTGCGCTATGGAAATCCAGCCCTTGACGTAGACGAGCTAGTTGAACGCGATTGTGATACGCTGCATATCGAGATGTGCATCTCACCAGGTTCGTGCAGTGCTCCGCATAAAAACTTTACCCGCGGCTTTTCTTCTGCGTTCGTTTCTTGCGTTGACTCTCCTGGAGACCAGGAGCAAGCACACGGACATTTCCCAACATTTGCTGCACGAGCACAGTCTCATCCACCGCCTGAATAAGTTCAAGCTCTCTCGCAGTTGCAGCTGCTCCTTGGGCCACCTCCGAAGCGTCTGCCCCGGCATTCGCAGCATTTGTGGTACGCGCACCTGAGCGTTCTTGGCTCTGGACGACCCCAAGCACTTGCTTGAGCGCTTTGCCTTTCTTCAAGGTTCCCGGAACCAACTTGACCTTGTATTTGTACTTGGCAAGCGTCTGATACGGGGCACAGACAGGTAACGCGTACTCTAACACGTCGTCCGGGTGCGGGCACCCGGTAAACAGGTCCAGCTCACTGAGATTCGCGAGCTCCGCTTCGCTCAAGTGTTCCGCCAATGCGGCAGACGCACTTTGCAAAATCTTGGACACTTCCACCTGGTCTATTTTTTGCCACTGAAAGTGCGTCTCTTCCCGTGCAGCGCGATGCGTCTCTAGGGGCAACTCGGAAGCCGCACTGCCAGTCGAAGCGTGCCCCTGTGCATGTGTTGCGGGCGCTGCCGACGTACCGTTCCGTTGAGCACTTGTCTGTCCCTGAGCAGAGGCGATGGTACCCTGGTCAACGCCCGCAGCTTGTTTCACGCTGCTCGATGCAGGCGCTTCTTCAGCGTTCACATTTCGCTGTACAGTCGTGTTGGTACCCTGGTCAACGCCCGCGGCTTGTTTCACGCTGCTCGATGCAGGCGCCTCAGTGGCCGCTCCCTCACGATCACGTGCTTCCATAATACGCATTCGGGTAGTGCCGAGTAACCTGAGCGCTGCCTCACGCTCTTCCTCAGTTTGATCGGAATACTTGAGCCGAAGCTTTCGAAGTTTGGACTTTTTGCCGCGAACAGGTTTCGCTCGGGATGCCTCGGCACCAGAGGCTGCAGCGGAGCGCGCCTCTGTAGCCTGCACGGAGCGCTGCAGCGATATCTCACCTGGTGCTTTGGCAGCAGCGTCACTGCGGATACCGGTAGTAAGCGTCTCAGCGACACCCACTTGCTTTGGAGCGTGCGTAGAGTGAACGCTCTGGTTGCTAGGATCCGTTTCCGACGATGACGACGGTAGTTGGAGCGTGGTGCGAGCATGCGAGCCCGGTATCGTCCCTGGGCTGTTTCCATTACGCGTATCCGTTCTCGTTGTAGTATCACTAGCGATCGGAAGCGTAACGTTGTCATGGGTATCTTGCGGCCGATCAGGAGATACATCTGGAAGACCTGAGCCCGCATCAACACATGCTCCGTTGGCCTCTGAGTGGCTCCTGACACCAATTGCGGCCTTGGTGGCCTGCATACCGCCATCATGACCAAGAGGACTTCGCGCTTCGGTGGTAATGGTATCTGCAGCGGAATGTTGACCAGCTCGACTTGCTCCGTTCACGTTTGTGATGTGCGCATCTTCACCTAGAGTCGCATTCAGTGTGTCCGACTCGATCTCGAGGATTCGCTCGCCAGCACCCTCGACTTGCTGTTGTTGTTTTTGAGGCGCTCCAGCAGCTTGCGCCTCTTGCAGCGAGTCTGGGCCGCTGCGTACAGGGCGCTCCCCAATATGACGCCACACAGACTCCGGAGCCAGTCGAAAGAGGAACCCAAACCCCATGACCAACGGGCCAGATCCAGACGTCGTCACCGGTACGTAGTTCCGGGATCCGCGAATCACAAAACTACCCTGCTGCAGATACATACCGCTGGGAGCAGTGCGGCTAACTTGTTCCGGATATACCCAATAGGCATTGACAGCGACTTTGGCGTCCCATGCGGAACTACAGGCGGCCGCAAAGATAGCTGCTTCTTGGATCGATAGCGGGGGCGCCGGACGATTCTTTTTGCCTTTGATAATGACACTTGCTGCCCCGTGAACGTCCGCATGCATGTAGAGGTCACCGGTGTTCTCCTCAAGGTATCGACGCACGAGCTGTTCATTCTGTTGACTGTCTTTCCCGGCAATCACGAGATAGTTCTCTGAAGTGATGAAATAGCGAAATTTCTCGAACCATAGCGGTTTCCGTATTGCTTTCAACGTATTCAGGGGTGTTGCTTTCTTTCGCTTGTTTTTCGAGGCAGTGCCGGCGAGCACTTCCAGCGCTTTCTTCTCGGCAGCCCGAAGCGCTTGAGCGCTCGCTTCCATCGTTTTGGTGCCCTTCTCCGCTGCTTTCTTTCGCTGTTCATAATAACGTCGAGCATTAGCAAAGGCACTTAGGCTCAGGTCCACTTGGACGAGCTCCACTCTGGAGGAGCACACGGACGTACTGTCGCCCGACTCGTCCTCGCTTGCGCTCTCTACAGAGCTCGCTGAGTCCTCGTTCGAGAGGTCTCGCGTCTCGGCAGGACGCCGCTGCCGTGATGAGCTCCCCGTCTCCGCATCGGTGTTGTCCACGCTGCCGCTATCATCTGCAAGCATCAGCGTCATCTGGTTCTCTTGCAGCTGCAGCGAATGAATGAGCTGCGCGACGGGGTTCCCTCGACGACGCTCTAGTACCAGCATTTGGTCCAATTCCTTCCAGTCGATACCAGACGCTAGTGCTGCTCTTATGACCTGCAGCGCGTTGTCGACATCCACCAAATTCGTCTCAATGAGTGCAGCCTTTCGCAGACAGCGCTCTTCCTGCTGTTTTAGCGTAAGCACTCGCGTTTCGAGCTCACGGCGCATGCGCTCCAGTGTTCCCTGTGCCTGCCGTTGTCGATTCTCAATTTCCTGTCGATACCGTAGTTCTTCCATTCGAGCAAAATATTCATCTACCGCTTCGTCGAAGGACGGAAACATTCGTGGCTCCAGATGCTGGTGCTGACGTAGTAAACGAGGCGTGAACTCGCAATAGCGATCTGAAACATCCTCGGAGTCAGCACCAGAGGCCTGGGACGCTCCCTCTGCTACTGGACGCAGCAATATATATCCCTCTCGAGGCGACTCTGATAGAAATGCTGCCGCCTCACAGAGCACGCGATAGAGTCGTTGCTCGTATTCTGGCAGCGGATCAGGCGATGGTGCACCTACCTCGAGCAGCACGTGTTCAATGAGTTCAGGACCCCAGCCTAGCGCTCGCCCGAGATTGCGTTGGAGGTCGCGAAGCTGGTCTCCGCCGCTTCGCTGACGCTTTTGGTAACACTCTTGAAAAATCTCGTGTAGACGATCGTACGTCAAAGGTGCAAACTGTCGTGCTAGACTGATGTCGTAGCGCGCACCAACGACAGCGTCTTGTTGTTGCATGCGCCGGGATCCGGGTCCCGTTGCCGGAGGATCCCGCTGATCTGCGGAATCTGCAAGCGGCCTTGGTTCCGCTCGGAAGACGCGGAGCACAGCCAGAATCTGATAGTCTCCGTCAGTGAGGATAATGTTGCCGCCCGAGTGCAGCTCAACGATGAGGTGGTTCTCGAGCGCAGCCCGCGAAGGCTGCCCGTTCGCGCTGGCCTTGTAGGCAGAGGCGGATTGGGACCCACCCACGAACCGAAAGTCTACGACGCGATCGATACCGAGTTGGGTAACTTCAGCTAGGCGCCGTGTTCGCAGATGCTTTCGCAGCTTGAGCGTGAAACCAGATGGAAGTTCTGCGTTTGCACCCGTTCCAGACTGTGCTCGCTGCTCGTGCTCTGCAAGTGCTCGGTGTCGCTGGAGTACGAGCTGCAGTTCCCGGTCCCGTTCATCCAAGTCCATGTGGGCGAGGTCCGTAGCGATGGAGTTGTCCAGAGTCTCATCTGTACCAATTTTTTGGCGGCTCACGAGCGACGCTGCTGCCGTACCAGCAGCAGCGGCTTGACGCGTGAACCTCGTGGTGTGCAGGCGAACACCAGACTCGATCAACAGGTACTCCCTGCGCCAGCTGCTATCACCAGTTGCCCATGCTTCTTCAGTCTCAGTCGCTGGTATCCGACCTGAAGCGTTTAACGGCGGCACTGATAACTTTAACAGGTACGTCTTGCGGCCTAGGTTGTAAACATTCAGCACCCGAGAGCCGGAACCAAGTCGCTCCTGAAGGACGGAAACTTCAGCTCGCAAGTCCAGCAGAGAAAACTTGGTTTTCCGCTTAGTTGTTGGTGCCATGGCACTCTGCTGAACAGTGGGGCGTTCTGGAGAACCAACCTACGACTACAGGCATCCCAAGCACTGAACTCTAGACTTTTTCGAGTTCGATGCCGGGCCTGCTGCATACGGCGCCCGCCGCGCCCTCAGACGTTTCAGCGCAACGCAACTCCACGAGTCTGGGGAGCAGCAGCCTAGGGGACTGCGGCGGCCTTTGGCGAGGACAAGGAAACGGAATGAGAGCAAGTTTTGGCATGATGTATGACATACAGGAACGTCTATCGCAAATATTGTTGCGACGTAGGGTGCGGTTCAGTTTGCTGCCTGAAACTCTCGAGAGAAACGTAGTGGTCCGTTCGTTTTCTCACAGTTTTCTTGCGGACGGCGTCGCTGCAACGCGTTCGACCTTGCAGAAGCGATGAGCTTGCCAGGGAGAAGTGAGTTTGGGTTGGATCATGCCGAAGCGCAGCAGATGCTATGCGATGGATCTGCGAGTGCTCACAGCGTTCGCTTGCTGGGGAGCTTGTTGTTTTTTCGGCAGAGCGGAACCCGTGCACGCCAGCTTGCCGTTTGACCGGTTACTCGTGCAGATGCTGCTCCTTGATCAATGAAAAAACGCCTCGAATGTTCGTGGCGGAGAGAGCCGTGGCTGCTTGAGTAGAGCGGGACGCTTGCTCGTAGGATTCTTCAGAATATGAGAAGAGGCTTCCGTGGCCAGCTTTTCGAGACTCTCACGGGTATTCATGGTTTCAGCTCATTGATCACAGAGCTTTTCGTTGAAATAGAGCATCATGCGGTGCACCGTGGTGATCTATGAGGTTCACGTTCACGAAACGCTTTCCCGTTGCAGGTATCGACGGGAGCTTTAGAAGAATTCCCCTTCCGAAAGATTAGAATTACTGCATAACGCAATTGCTTCTCTAGTCACGACACCGTAGAGTATGGAAATGCACGCTCTTTTTCTGCCCCTTGATTTTTCCCTGAGCTATTTTTAGATGTACAGACTCAGCATTCGAAGTGGAACAATAAGAGTTTATGGATTCATAATGCTCTTGGATTCTCATTCTTCTTTTCGGTGTTACGCTTTCATGTCTTTACCGCTAAAATTCGCTACGTCACCGGAATCAGGATGATTCGCGACGCCCTCGAACAAGGGTTCGTAAAATAACCGATATCGTTACCCAGATCTATCCTACATGCATCCACATATCTCCTTCCCTCAGGTGCAGCATGCTCAAATCAAGCAATCTCCTAGCTTTTTGATCCTTCTGTTTCAGGAAATCTACCGAGCACAGCAACGCGCGCCACCATGTTGACAGGGAAAACGACTCCGAGTCGGCCTTTGACGACTCGTCCACAAGCACATGCCGAAAGCCCGCTGCACTGCTCTCGTTCAATAATATGTTCCGTTCCAATGACGAATCCTGCCTTTTTCGAGTCCAGCGAAGAACCACGATTTCACAGCGGCAGAATATTTTCGACTGAATACGGCCCTGAGTGCTCACATCTCTACTGTTTGCATGGAGAAAGGTCTTGAACACGGAACTGAGTCATCACAGAGATCGCTACGAGTTCAGAATGCGTCACCGTTTTGCGTGAGTGTAGCGTCGACGGTTCAAAATGTCACGAACTGTTCTCCAGCCTGGGTTTTCCTTCCGATCGTTATGTCATCGTGGACAATATATTGCTTTCTAGGAGCCCATTATCGAATGGAACAGCGTGCGCTGGTGCATTCAGCAGAAAGCGTTCTCGCTGCGGGTGGACATCATCCATCAGGAGCCCGTGATTGGCGTTCAAGGCAGTGGGCACCAAAACGGAGAAGTTTGCCAGGAGCAGGATACTGTACTCGTCAAAAAGATGCACTGCGCGATGGCGAAAACATCCACTCGCGACAGTGTGGCTCATGGAAGAAGAATGGTGGACGTCGTCGAACATCTGACCACAGTTAAGCGTCACCGCTGCGAAGGGCGCACCATGCCTGTATAGAAAGAAGACAAGAGCAGCAAACGAAGCGGGATCGCACTCTGCGCTGTACCTGGAAGGGGTAGACTATAACGGGAAGCAACGAAATCAAAACTCTAGCGATGCCCTCAACATTCTTCGACTGCTGAAAACAGCGCTCGACGCACAGGAGAAACCGACATATTAAAGTCCGGAAATGAGACAGAGGCACAGGAAGCAGACGCTAAAAGGTCCGCGAAGGCAGGTGTTGATGACAGTGGCAAGTGGCCCAAACTACTGGACGGGACACCCGAGTTCGCAGATTGGACGCTATCCATGTTATTCAGACGGCGGTGGAGTGCTCTCTAAACGCGTTCAAGCGAAATTCTTGTTTTCCTTATGAGGCCTTGCTTCGTTCCAAAGCAGCGCCTAATACTGTTTTGAAGAGGTTTGAACAAATTCTCCCGTTTCCCAAACGACTTCTTCTCCGCGGCACCTGCAAACTAAAGCCTGCCAACAGAGATCACCGTATGGAAGCCTCAAGCAACGTGAACGAGATTTTCCTCTGAAATACGAACCGATTTGAAACACACACTCACATTTCTCGATGCAGCAGCTCATATCCGCTCTTCCAAGACGCCAACTCACAGCAACGGCATCCAGTGGAGATGCGGAGTACCAGGCAGCGCTGCAACAACACATTCGCTGCACGTCAGTTGCATTCGGTCAAGGTCGTTGTTGTGCATATTGTCTAGGGCAAGCGCCTCCGCTGTATGCGGTCTGACTCTTTTGGTTGCAGGTGTTACCGCTTTGATAGGCGGAATCATCGAGATGGTCTCGAAGCGCTTGGCCAATGTCTTCGCCACTGCACGTTCCTGGCTGTTGACGTAGAGTTTTCAGGAACTGGCGAGGATCCCGCGGTCCACTCTGCGGACCTCAGTGTACGCTATGAAGCCCTTCGCCGCTTAGCGGGGACGAGCGCAATTTTCTCAGTCGGGATCGTTTGCTTCACCGCCAAGTGCGAGGAGCTGCACAGAGCGATTTGCGGCCTCAGTGAGGTAACCGCGGACCGGGAAGCGCTTCAGGTGCAAGTGCCAGCAGTCTGTGCCTATCAGGCCCACGTCTTGGAGTTTTACTTTCACTGTCAGGATGCTTTTACGATATCCGGTGATACTGCAGCTTTTTTGGTACGGCATGGTATGGACTTTAACAGAGTGTTCGCACACGGGATTCCGTACCGGCGCGTCGCTGCTGCTGAAGACGCGCTCCATGAGGCAGCTCGTGCAGTGCCAGCTCCTGGAGGCACAACCGAGGATGCAGCGTCTCAGTCGGGTTTCGGTCATATCAGCGTTGCCCGCGAACGCGGCTTGGGTGCCGAGCGCACACCAGAGCCCAAGCGTCTTCGTCGCCGGACCCAGAGGCATCGTGGATGCAACTCGACAGCGCAGCCCGCGGCCGAGCCGCTGCATGTACTGAGCGTCCTCCTGGGCAGCGGTAAACCCGTCATTTTCCACAACGGACTCTATGATCTGTTGCTTATGTTTGCGGCGTTCGAAGCGCCGCTACCGCCGAGCGTCGAAGAATTCAGGACGCAGCTAGCAACGCGGTGTCCCGGCTACTTTTTCGATACGAGAGTGCTGGGAGAGTTCGTGCCCGCACGTCTACGTGATTGTCCCGCATATCTGGAGTACGTCTTTCGCAAATATGAGCGTCGATGGTTTCGGACCCAACGAGGTGTCCGGATAGAATTTCCGGAGCTCGCAGCGCCCGGTTACGTCTCCAAGAAAGCGACAATTTATGGGTCGCGAGCCGCAGCTTCTCCCGCTGCGATCCCTCGAGTCTGCAAGCGGTATGCGCGTTCAGGACATTGCCGCTTGGATGGAGACTGTCGTTTCTCTCACGACATCGATCAAATCATTGACGCAGATGAAGCTTCAAAAACTGAAACAGGTGACGGCTTCGATGAAGCAGTTGCAGTAGAGGCATGCCAACCCAACGGCGGGCACGCTGTGCGAGAGATGGAGAGTGCATGTACCCTGGACACGAGTCCCGCAGCCATCTGCGAGACCCTGAAGTCGCAGCATATATCGCTGGACTTGAGTGAATCTTTGGGGATACCGGTTTCAGAACGGCCAACGGAGCAGCCTTCATCGGTGGATGCGTTTGTCACGAGTTTCTCTCCGGATGAATCGGAACACCTCGAGGACAGGTCTGCTGGACAGAAACCTCCTGAAACTTACCCCAAACGGTCGAATGATCCAGTCTCTGGCTGTCGAGCAGCAGCAACAGCAGCGTGTCAATCATCCTTGGGTAACAGTATGTTTGTCGCTGGCGATGATAACGCAGAGGCAGCGCGCTTCGCGTCGATGCCTCCGTTGCATGCGGACGCTGCTTCGGGCGATGCCCAGAGTGCTACGTTGGACAGGGCAGCCCATTCGGCAGGATATGACGCTTTCTGCACCGGTTACGTCTTTGCGAGCATGTTGGCGTTGCCCAGTGTGCAACTTGCGCGAGTTTCTTCCTTTGCGAACAGGATTTATCTCACAGGCAGTGCACCCCAGACGCTCTGTCTAACACCCGGGAGCTCACCGGTCGCTTCACAGCTGGAACCAGTAATAAACAGTGGCGCGGGAGACTCTTGAGTTGGCGACTCTGATAAGTGATCGATGCACGTTGTGGATGGGTTCCAATGCCAAGCGCGGATTCTGTTGCAGGGCTGCTGCAGACGAAGAAAGAATCCGGGGCGCCCGTGTAGCTTGGGAGCAGCGACTGGCGGCAGCGGTCGCAGAACCGGTATTGACAGCTGCAGCACTAGATATGTAGTACCCTCAGGAGGGCCACGTTCATACAGCGTGTGCGCTGACGTTGCAACGCCAGCGTCGTTTCGACTGCCCATGCCTCAATGACGTGAACGCGCTCTCTCCTACTGCATGTAGCGCGGGCGAGGCGTGGCTGTGACTGCATCCATCTCAAAGCAAACACGGGGAACGTTCGAAGCCCATGAGCGCTTTCCTGGTCTCGTTTTCCGAGAATGCCACGCCATTCCGAGCTGTTGCTGGGCTCGGGACAGACTTTCGGGCGGCGCAGGTTCCATCGTCGTACGGCGCCACGCGTCTCATTCCGGGACACGCATGAAACTCCATGCGTCTCCTGAAACGAGTATCAATTCCTTGATAGACACTCGACGAAAACGTTATTTCATAGATATATTCTGTTCATGGAAACACCTCAATCGACCGCGTGACGACCAAGAGCTCGCTGGGAAACCGCAAAACTCGCACGATTCGCAACGCTCGTCGCCGCACGTCGACCTGGCTACAGCGCAGAGGGTTTCTGTGTTGCACTTGCTGCACCGACCTTAACATCGCCAGACGCCTCGGTGTGATGCACGTGCTCCGCGTGCACTCGAGCGTAGGCTCGGGAAAGGCTCTGCCAGACCTTTTCTGCAAACTCACCGCGGTTGAGTACCCTGCGAAGTTTTCGGTCAAACACACGGGAGAGTTCGCCTCGGTAAAGTTCGGCACGAATCTGTGCCAGCAGCTCACTTCGTCTCGCGTCTTCGATGCGACCAAGTGCAGTGAGGAACGCTCGCTGCAGTTCGTCCTCGTGCCGCTCGACAGCGCCCTGAGCGACCGCCTCCGCCTGCACTCTTAAAGTATCCAGTTCGCCGCTCGTGCGTAGCTTTTCGAGAATTTGACTCCTAAGATCATCAAAACTTCCATCGAGAAGCAGCTCACGCAGCACTCGCTCCGTTTCCGACTCGGAAAAAGAGGCACCGGGCGCACTTGCGTATTCGGAACGACTGGGAGTGCCTGGTGCTTCACCCATGATTCCGCTTTTGCTGCGAGCCGCTCTGCTCAGCGGTGCTGAAGCGGGAGCGTACGCAGCGCTCGAAGCTACCGATGACTTTCGACTTGGCGGTGCAGTCCAGTGCGGCCTAAGCAGCGTCTTCTGAACGCAAGTCGCGCGTCGAACAAGCCTAGTTTGCAGTGGACCATCTTCATAGGGCGCACACTCCCGCGCTGAGTTGGGCGTTGCGCCCTGCCTCTGAGAGCACCGTTGTGTGCGGGTCTGGTGCTAGTGCATCTGCCTGCATTGCTCAGCCTGACGACTCATGAGTTGACCAGTTAGATTTATAGTTTCGTTCGCAAGTACGTTCCTACACGGGAGCTATTAGACATCGCTGCAAGAATATGCTCGTTGCCTAGTCGCCGATACTCTCCTCATTTTGACGCTCTGGGAAACCGAGGACAACCGAGTCCGGCTCAGCAACAGGTGGCAACTCACTGCGCTGCACTTCGGCACTTCTCCGAAGCGGAACGAAGCCTGCAGCGGAACCGATGGATGAGCCAGAAGAGGCCATTGAGCCTTCTCGCTGTATTTCAGCACCAAAAGAGGGTAGTCGCGTTCGGTCACCGTTCGATCCGATCTCATCGGTACCAGCAAGCGAAGCTGTTGCGTCCGGCCTGGGGCGACCGTGCACTGAATCGCTGCCCTCGTCTGCTGAACTTCCGCCACTATTCTGGTCGGCGGAGCAGGTCCCGTTCAGTCCACGACGAGTGAGAGGCGTCAGCCCCGGCGGCACATACGGATGAAACTCGCCAACCTGGTCAACACTCTCCCGCCCGGCTTTCGCCAGGGTCGCATCCGCGCTGTCGTAAAACTTTCGTTCGTGCAAGTGGTTCGCACGCAGCCTTCGTTGAAGAATGTCTCGCCGGTTCGGAAGGTTCCCGTATTTGTGGAGAAGTTTCTCTTCCTGCCGGTGGCTTTGATCGCTTGTCGCGCCGTTCATGGGAGGGTTCGTACGTGAAACGCCCGCCTGCCCTCCGAGTGCACCGCCCTGGTTCATAGCGCCTGGCACGCGACGCGCAACTCGTGTCTCTTGTTTGCTCCCACAGATAAGTTAAATAATACCCAAACTTAACCAGAAAGTAACCAATAGTCAGTTGAGTAAGCGCTCCAGCAGCTCAAGCCGCTTCGTTGTTTAACAGAATCCAAAACGTCTGGAGAGGCCTCTCCGATAATCCTCAATCTCTGCGGGGAGATGGATAGGGTCTCGTGTGCCCGTCGTGCGCCAACGGCGGCGAAAATATCTACGCTGCGCATAAGGCAATTCCCTTACTTAACGAAGGGAAATCAACTGTTGCAATCTGGCGCGAACCGCTGGTGTCCGCAAAGCGCCGACACCGCAGCGCGGTGTATGTCCATGGCATCTGCATCATGCACTGGCTTGAAACTACCTATATATGTACAAGATAGCACATTTATGGAGCTCCTGTGCAGAGCGTTACCATAGCGTGCAGGATTCCAACCTGGAGCCACACGCAGGGCATTGGAAGGCGAACCCTCGAGCCGACGCCCTCTGTATGGTGCGGCAACGCCGTTCTGTCTAAGTGCAGCGACCGCACCGGCGCTATAGGCGCCATTGCTGTCGCTTTCGGGAGGCACAAGGCACACATGATAGGACATATGAAACGACCAGAATATCAGAGAAGAAGTATAGCTAATGTAACTTAGAAGTAGGGCGTTTGATGTATACTGCACCGTGCACTGAAAAAAAAACATAAAGAACCAAGAAAAAAAATGCGCGTAATCTGAGAACGCTGGCCGAAGGAAACGTTTTGTCAACGGAGAAAATTGGAAGGCGAACACGTACGTGCCCCGTTGCCGGCTAGTGGCCCACAACTGACACCCGCAGCACTGTGGCGAGACGGCCTTGTCTCTGTAAGACATATGCAGTCGACGCGCTGTCCGGAGCGTCGCGCTGCCGAGGTACGGTATCCGCTGCAAGCGGGCATAGAAGGTTTTGTCTGGCAAAGATCAGAACCCTTGCAAATGGCCTCAGGGGCCTTGATACCCGAACCGAGGAAACAATTATGGAATATGGTACCTGCGCTTGCTTGGTTCCTATCGAATAGTACAACCACTGCATCTGCGACGCTGGTCTGCTGGAACACGGGTGCGTCCAAGATACTTGCGTACATGAAAAAAGGATTTGCGAAAAAAGGCCCCGGGATATTCGATTCAAGCAGCCTTTCCACGTTAAACCTCTGTGGACTTCAATCGGAGCACTGACCCGCTCAATCTGTTCCTGCGTTTCGAATAACAGAAATTTTGCAGATGTGCAGCCACGACAGTCGAGGTGGAGCACTAACAGCTAAAGGATGCCGACTTGGTTTTAGGACTTGCTTTCGTCTATTCGGAAAGGCCTCTTTGCCCTTTTGCCGACTGGATTCGTAACGACCACGGAATCAAGATGTTGCGCGACACCTCTAAACAAGGGATCGCAAAATTATCGGATACCATTGCCCAATGATATGCGTACAAGCCTCCACACTCCTCCGTTCCTTATGTGCAGCATGCTGAAATCACTCATTCGTCATGTTTTCGGTATTTGGGTGTCAAGGCAGTTCGTAAGCGCATCAATGTGCGCGGCTGGATTTACGGGATACAATACCAGACGTCGTCCCTTGAAGACATCTTCATAGGCGCATGCCGAAAGTTCTCTAAACATTTCACCTCAAATAATCGATTCCAGTCGAAAGCCAAATTCTCCTCTTGTTTTTGCCATCGGCGGTGTACATTTCGACACCAGCATGATACCTCTCACGGGGTTATTTTCGAAGAGGCTACCGTCCCAACCGTTCATACGGAAAAAGGTCCCGGACTCGGGATTTAGCTAGCGCCGCGATCGCTTTCCGTGGAGAGTGCGTCTCTGCTTTCTACGATGAGAGGGTAGACGGATCGAAATTTCTCGACTTGTTCTCGAGCTTGGGTTTACCAACCGGTGCTTGATTCACCGTGGGCAACATCGTCATCCACAAATCCTTCGGCAAATGGAGCCGATTGCGCTTGCGCCTCGGTGATACAGCGTACTCGCCGATGGCATCGCTCAGTGCGAGCCCGTGATCATATGACGCGGAATGCAGTAAGTAATTGGGGTAGGATATGGCGCGTAGTGTTCTGGAACCGAGAACGCGATGTATTCCACGATAAAGCAGGCCCTAACGCGCCACATGCCGACGCTCAGAAAAAGTGTAGTGCAGGTACGCGAACAGCTCACCATGGTCAAAGGCCACCGCTGACAGGGGTGCACTCACGATGTAAACAAAGAAAAAGAACATCTCAAGCGGAGCTCCGATCGGAACTAGAGTCTGTGCGGCAAGTGCAATGAAAACAGCTGAAAGCTGCGATATTAGGGCTCTGACACTGCCATCAGCATCCTTCAACTGTTGATAACGGAGCTGTGAAGAAAAGAATTAACAGAAGTATTGAAAGCTAAAGACCAGGGAAAAGAAAAGCAAGCGGTTTGAGAACAAAGCTCACAACGACCGAAGTTGATGGCATTGGCAAGAGACCCGAAACTTTGTTTATACATCAGAATTCGAGGACCGGTTCTATTGCATTCGGGCAGCAGGTATACCTTCAGATAAGCTCAGCAGAGCAGGTGCTGTCCGGCTACTCTCTTCCGCTCTGACCCTGCACAGTGATAATAGCAAAGACTGAACGCCTGACGCAGGTTTACGGGAAAGCGCTGGGCGCTAAGCTTGGACACGACGACAGTGCTCTTGTCGACGGCAGTTTCTTGCAAATGCATCAATGTGTTTTTCACGCAATGGCTTTGGACGCTATGTACCTGGTTCGTTGCCTACTGCAGATCACTGAAGCGTTGGCTCTCTAATGAGCAAAACAAACTCGAGAGCTCAGCCTCTGTAGACGCTGGGCAAGCGATTCGTTGCCGGCTCGAGATCGCGTCAGCGCTTGGCGTCAGGAGCAAAACACGCACCAGACGTCACCTTGCCTAGGCGCTGTGCATGCAATTCGTTTCCTGCTGGATATGGCGTACGCGCTCGCTGCCTTGAACAACTGAGCACCAGTCTTTAACCGACATAGGCGCAAATGTTCGTAAATACCCAACCGACGCCGGCAGCCTCAACGCCAAGCGTATTCCGAATCGCAATGTATAGAATCGCTCCAAGTGCCGTTACGAAACAGATCGTGAGCGCAAAAACAAAAAGCGCCCGGATTTGATAGCGTTCCACGAGAAAATATACCATCCAGACTCCAGTGTAACTGCCTAGAAGAGCGAACAGGCCGAAGAAGAGTCCATAGGAAATATTGAGGCGGCCCTGGGCCAGATACACAAAGGCGCCGGAGGCACTGCCCAAGAGGTTCGAGAGCGACATACTCGACTGGACGGTAGCCGGATCTGCTCGTCCGACAAGGTTCAGAAACGGAATCAGCAGCGAGCTTCCTCCAATGCCGACCCAAGAACCGAAAACTCCGGCAATGAAGGCCCATACGGGATATCCGAAGATCAGCGCCCTGGTCCACCGGATATCACCGAGACCGTTTTTCGAGTACCACGGATATCCCAGTCGATCGCGCAATCTATTCAAAGACAAATTACGCCAGATGGTGAAGCATCCCATAGCAAAAAGCACCGATTCCTGAATAGCAAAAAGGATCCAGTAGACCGCTCCACAAAGAGGCGCACCCACTGGCGAATGCTTCTCGGCACTTCCGGATAATATTTGGATGATGAAAAGAACCAACCAACATGCCAACAGGAAGAGCATGTATCGCCACTGGAACCAGGGTCGCTCGGCTGCGAGCAATTCCTCCCGCGATTGCGCACACAGAAGTGGATCCAGGTAGCATAAGAACCGCGACCGGCCAGGTCGGAGCGGATGCACGTTGTTAGACGGCGAGGACGCAGCTGTCTCGCTGCCTGTCGCATGGACATCACTGCTGTCGACTGCGTTGCTTGCGTTAGCAGCAGAGCAGCACCCGTTACCCCTAGACTCATGATTCAAGTGCGGATCCGAAGAATCTGGCCGCTCGGCCGATGCACGGTCTGCAGACGGCTTCGTGGCATCCGTGGCGTCGCGCCCGCAGTCGTCGACTTCGTTAGATTGTACGGGAATCGCGGTTTCCGCAACAGATGGCGAGGACACACGCGAGCTCAATGTATCATCGGCGGCGTTTCCTGCAGCTTCCGCCTTCCACGTCTGCTCATCGGCGGCGTTCTTGTGGCGCTCCTGAAGGCGTTCGCGCAGTAACCGCAGACCAAAGAGAGCACTTTGCACTGACAGCACTGAGAGCAACAATGCAAGTACAAACGCTGTGAAGTAGCTGGGAAAAGCTTGATTCATGAACGTGCCTGGGGTGGTTCCCATTAGAAAAAACGGCACGGTGCAGGCAACGAGGTTCCAGTCAATACGAGGGGTATCGCGAGCTGCGTGCCGGCGCGGCACATTCACCATTGCGTTCGCAATAGATGCCCCGAAAATGAGCGGCTGTGCATTCGCACTCGCGTTTTTCAGCGTAAAACCGGCAAATAGGGAAAGCAATGGCACCAACAGGATGCCACCGCCGATACCACCAGCGTTCGAGAGACCCGTAGCCAGGAACACCAAGACAATGAGCACACCGTCTGACCATAGGAACGGATGGAACAAGTCCTTCACCGCACATATCCCCGTATTCGTGTTACAGACTTGTCGCTCTGTGCAACCGCTCGTTGGCGTGCACGGCACGCACTGACCCAAAGTGATGTTACACGCACGACCGATTTGAGAACAGTAGTCACAGAGGGTGGCGGCCGTGGTGCTAGTCCCGGCCAGCGCCAGGAGGCACAGCATACCCCCTATAACCGGAAGGTACACCTTTTGTTGCCGCGAGAAACGAGAGCGCATCATGCAATATTTTCTGGGAGCGTATTCGACGCAAACAAGTATGGAACACCGTGTGAAGTTATCTTACACGAAAAAGCACAAGGCGATGCTCGCCTGTGTGACGAGCGGGGCCTCGAGCTCGTCGTGGCTTCAACAGTTCCTCTCAGTTCTGCACAACTTCGCAGAGTCAGGTAGTAGAGCAGTAAACCCACAGAACCCGATCGGACTGTGCAAGTCGGTCGAGGTCAAGCCGTACCAGCCGACAGAAAAATAGTTGTCCGGGGTGAACAGAATGCGGTGCTGCTTCACACGCCAACGCAATGGCTTGGCTCGCGCCTCGAACTTGGGTTGCAAAGCGATTGCGTCCGCCCGGAAGGGGCAGTTTTGGACGTTTTGTTGAAGAAGCGATTATCGGGGGTATTGGTGCCGCGGCTGAACTGTCTCCACCGATTCGTCTAGCGGAGTACCATGGAACATTTTCTACTCGGTTCACCATGATGTACACGTCGACGTTTGGGCGTCTTTGGACGCTTATCAACTCCAGCCTTTATGGTGACGATTGTCGGACTGCTTCCTTTTCCTCTCTGTGATCTCCAGATTCGACTAAGCGGGGCACTCGTAGCCCTCAGGCCGCTTGTCAGCCGTTGAAAGATGTTGATGGCGCCGTCCGAGTACAGACGAGATCAATTACGGCTGTTGCCGACGCAACTCAGTTACAGGCGGAAAATGGTATCAATGCTTCACTTTCCATGTTTTTCGTATAAAGATAGCGTCGTTGCGCTTTTTGCAGTGATTACAGGATTTTGTGGTCACTTGTTCGTATATGTCCATGACACCTCTTTCTCCGAGCACCGCACTGTGATGCATCAATGCTTCCTTTACCGCTCGGCACATGCTCTTCGCGGGTCCAGATGGATCTATTCGGTATCTCTTCGGCTTTTACGCCTAGTGCCGCACCCCAGGATCATGGGCCTCTTCTGGGACATCGCATCTGCGAGTACCTTGTCCAGTGCCTCCGCGAGCGCACTCTGTTCCATTCAATAACTCAGTATCTGCTTCCATTCACTGCGCTGATGGCGTTCTAGATTCAATGGAAAGAGAAGAGACGGGATACCATTGGAGCGTATCCCTGGACAGGTATCATGCTGCCGTCGAATGCCGCCTCGTCGTCGACCACAATGGGTTTAGGGTTTATCTTTCGAGTGGTGTCGAGTACTTAACGTGAGATGATTAGTGAACTTGTGGAGTGAGCTTGCGAAGCAGCCATCGAGGGACCACGTCAAGCTATGCTCGTCGTCAGTCCAGCGACGCCCATTGCTGCGCTCACACGTCGCCTTAAAATACAGAGTTCGAAAAGTTGATGAATACATGGTTCGGGCAAGCTACTCATGAGGTACAGAGAAGATCAGATTCTTGCAGTTATGAATTGGATTATGGAATCGGGTATTTTCGTAGCGCTGCTCGAGAGCTTCGCTCATTATCTGGGTCCTGGGCTTGTTACGAGCTTCAGCAGCAAAGCGTCGATGAAGTCACTCCGAGGAGACGGCCGGGCATCATATAACTACCTATAAGTGGGAAAGTCCATATCGCTGTGCTTCGAATACCAAGTATGTACACGTAAAAAAAGTAAGAAAAAGATCTCAAGGCAGGCACACATCCAACATTCCAATGTTCTACATAAATCCAGTACGGGCGTAGTGTCCGCGGGGGCCTCACAACGAGGTCCATGCACCCTGATATGCAAACCGAGGAGCTGCAAGAAATACGCTGGTGTGCATGTGGAAACAATACGGTCCACATCATGAAATTCGAACGAGCGAGATGAACTCCTAGCCTATATATCCACACAGTGATATTTTGGTCGGTATCTCGATATCCAACCCCACAACGTGACGTATTGCCCTGGTATTCACAGGGGAAAATTGTGGGCGATACTATAATCTCCAAACGGAAACGTCAAGTCCGCATTCCGCAGGAGGATAACGTACACGCTCCTCGCGGAGTTTCAGTAGATCCATCAAGGCGGCTGCTTGGCGAGGAAACGTGGCCGTCACGAAACGCCGACAAACCGTTTCAGCGCCAACTTGCTGCTCGGCTTCGTTCCGTATGAACTTGGCGTCTGTGTCGCAATATCCATAGTCTTCCATCGACTAGTCGCTTGATCTGGTTCTGGTTGCTGAGGCTTCTCCATTTTTCAGGCTGGAGGTTGGTGCAAGCAGCTCATAGCGCTACAACTGCGACGTTTCACAGCGTTCAGCTGTCGCTCGTTGCAAAAGCGGAGGCTCTTCCGCCTCCGTACCCATGGAGGACGACTACGGAAGCATCGAGTCCGCGAAACCCCAACAAGACGCTAGTTCAGCGCAAGCTGCGATCGAGGCGTCGGGTTCAACACGTGCCCTGATACTCGCCGCGGCCTGTCTGTTGACGTTCGGCTCGTACTTCTGCTACGACACACCTAGTGCGCTTGTGATTACGCTGCGAGAAAAGCTCCAGTTAACCGGATTCCAGTATAACGTTCTCTTCTCAATTTACTCGTGGCCTAACGTCGTTCTCGTTTTTATCGGTGGACTGGTAATCGACACGTACGGCAGTCGCCGGGCCTCGCTTGCTTTGGCAACGCTGGTCTTGGTCGGTCAGGTGGTCATGCTGATCGGCGTTCTGCAACATCGCTACTGGCTCCTGCTGAGTGGGCGTTTCATCTTCGGCATGGGTGGCGAGTCCCTCGGCGTTTGCCAGTCAATTATCGTGAGTCGTTGGTTTGCTGGTCATGAACTCGCTACTGCTTTCGGACTGAGCTTGACTGTTTCACGTATTGGCAGTATCCTCTCATTCATGTTATTGCCGGTTGTGGACCAGGTTGCCGGCATTGTGTCGGCATTCGCAGTGGGTGTCATTATTTGTGCGCTCTCGATATGTGCTGCTCTGGTCTATGCTTCGATTGAGCTCTCTGTAGAGCACAAGCGTGCCGAGGGAGCCGCAGCACTCCAGCCGACGAAAACGCGGACACGGGCTCCTGCTGGGGAACGCTCGCCCCGGAGCAGACGCTCGAGTTTGCTCCAAGTTGCCAGATGCCTTGATCTTTCATTCTGGCTGTGCGCTGGGATCAGCATGGTGTCCTATGCGTTGGTATTCTCGTTTATCGCAATCGGAAGCGACTTGCTGCATCAGGCGTTCGGCACTTCACGCGAGCGAGGCAGCCTCTTGGTGTCGCTCGTATACGATTTTTCCATGGTGCTGGCGCCACTTCTCGGGCGTCTATTCGACGCAGTTGGTTTGCGTGGAATCTTCGTTCTTGTGTCGTGCACGCTGAATCTGCTATCCTTTGCCCTTCTAGAGCACACCCGCACGTCTGCATGGCAACCGGTGCCGCGCCCGGTCTACGGCATGATTTGCATGGGGGTGGCTTTCAGCGGTCTTTCCAGTTCTGTTTGGCCTTCTATGACGGTTATTTCGCCGGTCTGGGCCCTGGGAGCGGCGCTCGGTATTGCGCAGGCCCTGCAGAACCTGGGAACAAGTCTCATGAGCATCTACGTGGGTCACGTGGTAGATGCGTTCGGCTACGAAGCGGTGCTTAGTCGATTTGTACTTATCGCGTGCATCGCAGTGCTGCTCGCTTTATGGTGGAATATCGACGATTGGCGATATCGGGACGGGCGCGTGAACCGCTCCGCTGCTGCGGCAGAAGCAGCGGCAGCAGCCGCGATGGAGCTACCGGTCGCTGCTGGGACACCGCAAGGCGCTGCTGTCGCTTATGTCCCGCTGTATGTACCCGTCTACGTGATGGTATCGCCAGAGGCGATCCAGTCTGTCCGACGAGCCTGCTACCAAAAGCTCGGAGAGAGCGAAGTCGGTATCAGACGACGCGATCTTTATGCGCAGCTCGGCATTGCTCATCCTGCGGTCGTGCGCAAAGCTGCGGAAACCGGAGCGCAGTTGCCGTCGCCAGACGCGTACCATGCACGAGTTTTTCGACCGGAGCGACCTACGGAGGCGGCAGGGTCAGCGTCGAGTTCACAGAGCACCAATTGACGCTGGTCTGAATGAAGGAACCCGAGCACGCAAGCACGTATGAACCTAGAGACTTGCGCAAAGGCATGTAGTTGAGAATGTAGGCACGCTTGCATATAGAACTCTGCACATTCGCAAAAACGCGAGATATTCAAATCCAGGTGAGCTGCCTCGTGGCATCTTGCAACGGGGAGACGAAGTCGGTTCGTCGATTCGGTCTGGAAGCATCTTTGGAGTTTTCAGAGTGTTAGAGGGCGCGTCCTACTGCACTTGCGAATCGATCCCTGTCAGGTGATGCCGTCTGTGGAATACTCTGCGCAGCCCTGAGGCAGAGACCGAGCGAGAACCCAACTGGGCCCGTCGAATATGCGTGTGTATACGCTGTACTTGCGAATAATGGAACACTGTTCTCCTGCACCAGTTGCCCTAGACAGTCGTTCGTGGTGTGTGTGTATACTGCGCTCCAGGCGTGCTGGATTCCTGAACCGTACCAGACCAGTGTTTTACGCCGACTGGGAATCCGACTCCTTCACTCCCAGCTGGTGAGCTTTTTCGAAAGTCTTCCGCATTTCAGCGCAATGCCCGCACTGCGTAGGTAAAGGGAAGCTCTAAGGCTGCCTCGACACGCAGCTGGTAGCTGCTCTGAGAGCATGAGACGTTTATGTTGCGTTGAGCATGTTGCTTGGGCGCATGGTTGCCGGTGGAATCAGTCCATGGCGAGCCTGTGACCCTGTCTTGCCTCGTGATGTGAGGTTCAATGTACTTCGCGTTGACCAAGTCGAGCATCTGGCTCTGTTTCACGCTCTTGTTCTCTGTTGGTGTCAGTGTGCATCTGTGCTTTGGATACATGTGTATGGTCCCCGATGTATCGATGGGAATCGCGGTGAATCGGCAACTGCGCTTGTTGTACACTCTCATCGAAGAAGCAAACGTGCAGCATTTGTACGCTACAGCATGTCCAGCGCCATAGGCTTCCGCCGAACGACTCGAATTGCGTTCATTTCCCTTTCCAACTCATAGAACAAGTTGGTGAGTGCACGCCTCCCTCCTTCGTGCAATCGAAACCGTTGGTGACCCCAGCGTGATCTCTTTTTCTCTTGAAAACGATTGCCCGCATGAGCCATTTGGAGTATGGATGTCCCTCTCAGCATGAAATGAACAAATCGTCCCTGCTCTGCTCGATAGTGTGCTCAGAGAATCGCGACGGATCCTGACGCAGTCATTCGAGTTCCCGTTTTCGGTCCGGGCCTGCGTCGTGACCAACTCTTGATGAGACTGAGCCCCGCGGAAATTTTGGACGGCTTCACGTGCTCTGCGTTCAGCTCATTTGCTCCATCGTCTTGATGAAGAGGTCCAATGACGGCTATCTTTTCCTTTCAACCGGGTATCGACGTCCGCCAAGAAGTCTTTCTCCTCATCTACATCGAGAGGTTGAAACTGGGTCTCGTTATTCGAACTAGGCCTGGCATTCGCGAACAGCACGCCGAGTGATATTTTGTTGGTCTTCATTGTCCTTGCGCATTTCTTTCGATTTCCTCCTCGTAAATGAAAACTATTGAACGATCTCCACCAAAAGCCTTCGCGGTGTTGTTCGAATGCATGTTGTTCGCTCCTCGAAACCAGCCGTAACTCAAACCGAAGGCCACGCAATACAGTAAAGAAGTCTCTGTTGTGGTATATTGGGCCCTCATTTTCCACGTAGGAATAATATTGAATAGACGCTTGAGGAGGTCAGGGCGCTCGTATACGGACACGTAGTCTGTTTTGCTCTGCAAGGCGCTGTTCTCAGAAACGTAGTAGCGCGAGATGCAGGAAGGCCAAGCATCAAGCTTCAGCCGCACTTTGAATACAGCCTGTCGTCGATCCGAGGTCAACAGCAACATCATGAGCTTCAACGCTCTGAAGCGACGTTCCTTCTCATTCTGACAGCTCTTCCGCCCTCTCCACCATGTCCAGCTGATCAGCTAGCGCCAAATCCTCATTTGTCACCATCGAGACCCCCGGAATGCTTTGCATTCGTCCCATTTTCTGAGCATGTGAGGCAAGGGAAGGATGGCCCGCAGACTGCGCGTCATCAAACGCTTGGCATTGATTCGCATTCGCTTTACGTTCTTGAGGCTGGTTGGATACGTTTTTCGTATCTGCGCTGGAAATGTTCCGACCGCCAAAGATACATTTTGCGTTATCTGATATGTTCAGGAAAGCGTGGATTCGCGTACAAATCCTTTCCCCTACGACCCGGACTCATTGCAACTGCTTTTCGGAGCATCGGTGGTGTTTTCACACGAAGGCCTGACTGAAAAATTCCGTATCGATTCGTATACGTGAGAGTAGTGCGCGTGGAACGCCTTCTAGCAGTTGCTCGACGACATGTGTCCAAACGAGGCAGGACAAGCGAGCATGTATCGAGCACTAAGCTATACGATCCCGAATGATGCCCTGAATCTTGATTCTCTATGGAAGATGCTCATCGCGGAAGCGTTTGAAAATGCACTTTTTTACAATTGCTCCCTACCGATCCCGCTGCTGAGACACTTTCCCCCTCCTGTCCCATCTTGTACTCTATTCAGCAAAATCCTTCTCTTCTTTGCCCGGTGCTTTCATTTGCTTCTCCTTTACTCGGCGATGTGGCATTGATGTGGTCGCTGGGCTCCATCCCCGATTTGGTTGCCGGATTCAGATCCCCAAGATCGATGGATAGACCGGAACCTGCCCTTTCTCTGAATGTATCTACTTTTCTTTGGCGATCATTTCGTCAATCTCTGCATCCTATGCATGTACTCGGACCGAGACATGCCTTCTCGCTCCCTACCAGGTACGGATCGAAGAGCAACACGGCGTTTTAAGCATGCTGACGGTAGCAGGTACCGATTTGTCGAAGAACAATGTATGGATGCAAACGACTCGTCTATGGATTTGTGAACGTGCAGATGGCGCTTGACAACGGAGAAGAGGCCCTCGACTTTGATAAACCGCTGAGAGAAGGCGAGCACGAGCAGCTGCTACACGCCCCGCAAAGCCGCGTAATTGTCGACCGTTTTTGAGTGATGATATATAGCGCTGAACAAGAACAGAATAGAAGAATGCGGGAAAGAAGCATTTACGATGAAAATTTCCATGAAGCATGCGGTGTGCAACGCTCCTATCTGGTTAACGATCAACAGGCGACCACATGATTGATTCGCTGCTAATACCGAAGCTGTCGTCATACTCACCTGTCTCTCGTTTTTAAACAGCAGCCTGCCGCTCCTTGAGTACCCGTATTCATGTAGAGAGCGTCTCCCGAATCAGGTGTCGTTCAGTGGAAAGCACACCAGACCCCGCTGTGCCAGGCGTTCGCGTTTTCGTTCGAAATCGATGGTGTATCGTTCAGTGCGGAACGGTCTCGACTGGAAGCGTGTTTCTTTCTGTCCACGCATATCCCGTCATCACCGTTCGTATCAACTAACAGTCAACTTCACGTCCTGCAGCTTCTTCGGTATTATTTCTTATAGAACGTATGGAATCGAATGGATTAGCAAAAGGAGATTCGTGTGGATAGCGTCTACCAAGCTCTGTTTTGGGTGCGAGACTTTCAGGATAACGGTGATCATCAATGTGACTCATCCACCTCTTGACAGCAATATAACGGACAGGTAGAGGTCGTGGGGTCTCCCCTCCAAGCTAGCTGTGACCGCAGCAAGGCGTTCCGCGACCCTCTTCCCGTCTGCAGCGTACATACATTTTGCCAGGTACCTGCGAAAAAACAAACAGTAACGTTGTGGTGGTAGAGACACTGCAGATCTCACTGTACGAGCTTTCAAAGTATGGCATCGTAGATTCTTGTAGAGCATCCGTTTCGGTCGCGCAAAACGACTTGCTCCAGGTAAACGCGTTCTACGGACAGGCCCAATCATAATGAACGGGTCTCTAGGACACGTTGATGACGCGGCTTTCGGATGACGCTTCATCGTCCCAAAAAGCATCCATTCGTGTTTCCGGTTGACCCGCGCCACGGTGCCGTTCAGTCAACGTGTCGTATATTGGATACACCACAAACAGCTCCGAGGTCATTCTCATCGCGGCGTGAAGCTGCAAGTCCTCGGTCAGCAACGACTCGCCAATGCCACATTCTGATACCGCTAGACCGCAGCCGATTCCTGGCCCTGAACCATCTGGGTAGTCAGGGCTGCAAGCCAAGCCTACCACTGGAGTGGCATACCTTCGACCGCTTCCGCCCGTTCGGGAGCTCGCGTTATGGAAAGCGACGGCGAGCGCGCTGAGGTTGATGCAAGCGCAATCGGTGAGATTCACGGATCCTGCATTGTGAGCGCTCGCAGTTTTGAATAGGCTTGCGAGTCAAACACTTTGTGTGGCGAGTGGGTGCCAAGCAGTTGGGGCGTCAGCGCGTGGGCGCAGCTTATGCCACGGGTGCGTGGTTCCTTTGTGTTCCGCTTTTTGAGACGAAATCCTAGTCATCCGCGTTTCTTTCTGGCTCTTCATCGCTAGGCGCTGCAGATGATGAAGATTCAGACGAGCTCTCCGTAGACCGGAACTGATTCCGATACATTTCAGCGAGCTGTGCACTGGTCGTAGCATCCTCCGGCCGCTTATCGCTCCGGATTCGTAGCAGACGAGGAAAGCGAACCGAGATGCCCTTGTCTGGGGCAATGTACCCACAGGCTGCCACGTAAGCGGGCGAGATGCTCAAATCAGCGCACTGAACCTCCCAAACCTGGCGGGGATCCAACCAAATGTCCGGTTTCACGGACTCGCTGCAGGCCACATACGGCCGTGGGCTATCCAGCACGTACTGCGCATACTCCGAGTGGAGCTGGGCCATCTGCTCTTCCGAAAAGCCCGTGCCGACTCGTGTTACTGCCTCGAACTGTTCCGTCTCTGGATTATAGCAGGCGAGCAAAAACGAGCCGAACCAGCCGGTTCGCTTGCCGCGACCGTAATACGCACCAATCGGAACCAGATCCAGTGTATCGCCGATTGTCCGGAGGTAGTCCTTCTTGAGCTTGAGCCAGTGCTGTGTTCTATTCGCCGGTTCATAAGTCGAAAGAGGACCTTCAAGCGCTTTCACCATGAGGCCCTCACACGAATCACGCACAGCCTCCTCCATGAACTTTTGAATACCGTCCAGGTCGCTTACATCGCGTCGCGTCGCAAAGCGAAAACCACCCGGCACCTCTTGAAAGGCATCCCGCAGGATCGCTCGCCGTTCTGCCAATGGCTTGCGAGTCAGGGGCTCTCCTCTCCAGTATAGGATATCGAACGCCACGATGAGAACGTTCGTTTTGAGGTCGTCCAGCGAGACGTGTTTGCGCGCGCGCTGCTGAATGTACTGGAAAGGTAGAATGCGTTGGGCGTCTCGATCAAAGGCTACCACCTCCGAATCCAGAATAAAAGAAGGCTGATCGGATGACGAGCCAACCGCCTGTAGTATCTGCTCCATGACGTCCGGATATTTGCGCGTATGATCTTCAGCATTCCGTGAGTATATGCGGATGGATCCATCTGCGAGGCCGTGGATCTGGGCTCGCTCGCCATCATACTTGTATTCGCAGGTAAAGCGCATCCCTTCGAACCGAGTGAGGACTTCCGCTATAGACCTACTGGGTTTGGCAAGCATGGGCATCACTGGGAGGCCTGGTGTCAAATGACATCGCTCGAGAAGCCGCTCATCGATATCTTGCAACTCGAGCAATGCCTCAGTAATCATATTCCATGACGGGCATTCATTGGATGATGTTCGCAGTAGGTGCGCAGCCCGTTCGACGCGTGCCGCATCCGGGTGCGTACCACGACTCGCTGCCGCATTCTGTACAAATGCGGCCGCAAGTGCCAGAATAACGGTTTTCTCCGCAAGCCGAATACGCAATCTTCCTTGTAGTGCCCTGGCAATAAACTTCGCTTCATTATTCTTTGCAGCGACGAGGAGCTTCTGAATACGGCGACGTTTTTCTTCCTGCATTGCCTTACCGGAAGCGCGTGCAATGGCCAGCAACTCATTGTAGACATTGCGAATCGTCAGGCGAGGCACGGCGAACATGGTGCGCTGCGTCGTTCGCGAATGGACGGCGACATCTCCCAGGTCGCCTGTCCGGTGATAGTCTTCTCTGAGTTTGCTGAGACTCCGCCCTGTGGCATCGGCAAGCGCTTGCAACAACAGAGCGTCTCCAACGCCGATTTCAAGACCTTCATGCGCTGGTGCTAGCCGGTTAATGACTAGGTAAATGGTCGGCAATAGATCCACCGGCGTTCGATTCAGTACATGGAACAGAACACAGGCAAGTTGGCGGGTCAGGTCGATGCGTCCGCTTGTTCCCGCCATTGTTTCAAACGCATTCGCAAGAAAACTATATGGGACGGGTTGGCCGGGCTCCCAACAGGGCTCAAACAGCTTCAGGTAATCGTCTGCCGCCAGGGCACCGTATAGTCCTGTCTGTCGATCCTCGTCATCCGAGTCGCCGTTCGCCTTGGTGCTGAGCGTGCGTTTGGCGCGCTCTCCTTTGCGGGCTCGTTTCTTGGGCGGCTTCGCTTCGCTTGAACCAAGCTGAGCGGTCTGGAGCGTTGATGCGAGCCGGTGGTTGCTGTCCGCGTCCGCCGGCGAGACATCGCTCTTGACCTCCGCTACCTGTTCCGAGGCTGTTGGTCGCAATCGTCCGGTTCCGAACAACTCGGAGCCACCAGCGTCTCCCTCTTCCCGATCCAACGATGAAGATGTACCCGAAGGTTTCCTAGGCGTTCTTGGAGATAAACCGTCGCTCGAAGCGTCCGTGGTTGGCGCTCCGTAGACTGGAGTTTCTTCAACACTGTCGAGCGTGCCAGTTCCAGGCTGATTTGCGTCCAACTCATTCTCGGATGTGCGTGTAAGCGCTGCGTTTTGAAACTTATCGGGGCCAGGGAACTTTGAGGCTTCTGAAGCCATTGCCGATGACGAACTGTCATCACTGCTCGTGTCCGCAACACATACAACGCGACGGGACTGCTTTCGGTGCAGAGGGGGCATCTCCTTCACTAAGCTCACTTCCGCACTCTCGAAGATTGTTAACAGCCTCCCGGGTCCCTCGAAACTTCCCAACGGGATGTAGCCGAAGAAATCACTCACTCGGCGTCGTTCTCTGCGGCTGCTTATGCCGTGCCCGGCGTTGCAAGTTGCAGGTGCGCAGCGCGCCAACCGCGCCGACACCAATGCTGGTTGAGAGGCGGCCTGCAGCGAAGGCACCACCGCCGCCCCGCTGAGGTCAGTTCCTGTTCGGGCGTTCCAGGCGGACAGGTTGTGTGTCCGCACGCTCCAACGGCATCGGCTCGGGGTAGTTGGACAGGAGACTTCACGCCGCGAAGCAGCAGCTGCAGTTCGACGAGCTGTGGGCCCGCAGTGCTTTTGCGGCGGACGGGGCCTGGGTAGCGCGAACGACAGCTCGTACCCGTTCGAAGGTCGCTTGAATGTGGCAGATAATTCTTTTTTTGCGACAGTGCAGATAACCTTCATGGAACGAAGATGCTCTTGACGCCAGAGTACGTGAGCTAGCTGCCAATTGCAGGTCATAAAAGCAACTGGCTCAATAGCAAGACTTGGACAGCAGAGAGTTTGTCAGGCGCACGCACGCACGCACGCACGCACGCACGCACGCACGCACGCACGCACGCACGCACGCACGCACGCACGCACGCACGCACGCACGCACGCACGCATTTTTTCTGATGACACAACACGGTTCCATTGACCATAGATCCCAGATTGCTTGATAGATGGGTATCTTGGTAATCGAAAATGCGTCCATTGTCCTGCACTCTACCTCCAAGTTCCATTACTTTTCCTTCGTTTCAGATGCACTGGTCGTTTTGTATGTTCTAGCGTGCGCCGAGTGTCTGCTTCAGACGCCAACTGCACTGCCGACTTGGTGGCCGCACGAGCACAATACAGCATTGTGACACCTTTGCTGTGGTCGTCTGACAGATCACATGCCACATGCATTGGCGACGCATGGGATACAAATGCCCTGCATGGATCACTTGCAGAACTGAGTGCACACATCGCTCCAGGGATGCGGAATCCATGCGACCAGGCATGCCCTGGATCCCGGCATCGGACATGGAGAGGTTCACTGGCGGCAGCGACAGCAACGAATGCGCGGGAAGCGCGTGTATGCGTGCGTGCACGTACGCATAGATGCATGCGTTTCTATTTTGAATTGTTGTACGGGCAATGGAGACGCTGTGCGCTCATGCTTTCAAAGCGTGTACAACGACCGATTATTGAACTCTAGAGACGACGGCATTCGAGTTGGATATAATCCAATGCGGGCCCGATTCCCTGGCTCTAACCCATGTTCAGCGGCGGTACTGCAGTTCTTTCGGAGAAAACAGTTAGAACGCGCCGAGCAGACGCCGTATTCAGGATGTGCTTCTAATATAGAGAGCAGGCGGCAGTACGGTCGGAGGTCTGGACGATTGGCCAGCGGAAACCGCGTTTCCGCGTCACCGCTGACTGCGCACGGAACTGGAGTACCTGCGAATGCGGCATGGGAAGCGCTGCAACGAAGAAACATGGGGCACAGGTTGCGGTTTACACGGACCCGTGCGTACACGTATGACGCGCGTCGCTAGGCGTTCTGCTGGCTACGACACGTCTCCGCAGGACTCCTCGGTATCCCATGTTTCATCGTCTGGTACACTGTCGGTAGAGGCGTCGGCCGCTGACCCCTGATCAGACTCGGGATGAGTGCAGGGCGCTTCGTCCAGCGCCACATCATCCGTCGTGGTGTCTCTCCACTGCGCCAGCGCAGCGTTCGTTATCGCGCGGAGCTCGGGCCATGCGATCGGCACGATCGGTGCAGCCAGGCCCGCCAGCGCTTCGCGAGCGGCAACGGACCGTAGTGCGTGATACCGGGCTCGCAGCAGAAGGTATAGGCGAAGCTGCAGGACAAACCCACAGCAAATAGCGGTTTCCGTTGGCTGCGGGCTCGCGTCACCCGGAGACGTGTCACTTGGTGTTGCGGAACCGAGAACAGCCTCTACAGCGACTTCGAGCTCATCAAGACTGTGTTCCAGGGCTTCTAGAAGCAGGTGCAGTTCGTGGTGCAGGTTTCTTTGTGACTGCAGTGTATGGTCAATAGCGGAGATAGTTGCGAGAAACAAGGCAGCCGCACAGCGCACGCTTAGCGGATATCTTTCGTCGGTCGCTGGTGCAGTGATCGCCTGCACGATGCTCTGAAGGACTCGCCGACGAAAGCAGGTACCCTTCAGCGCTGAGAACAGGAAGCCGCAAACATGCTCGTTGCCCTCGTATCCCAGGTTCAAGCGGAGAAACGCGTCCGTCAGGGACACCTGCGTCTTCGCAGTCGCTACGTGAACGTGACTTCCGGAGGCTGCGTGCACGGTGCCAACTGCTGCGCTCGCACCAACGCTCTCCCTAGTCCAGTGCTCGTCATAGCACGATCGCCAGGCCGTTAGTAGGCCATCGCCGAGGCCCGCTGCTACCTGCTGTGGCGCATCCCTGAGGAGATGCAGCAAAGCCCCCTTCGCAACGGCGCTGGGATGATCTGCGCCCATCAAACAGCGCTTAGGAGTGGTCGCTATGGCTTCATTCCGAACCCACAATGTCCAAAAGATGTAGCACAACGGACTGAGTAGACGCTCTGGAGTTAGAATGCCTTCGATGAGTGCAACTTGGCACAGGCGAGCAGCAGAAACCAGTGCCGAATTCGATTTGCCAAGCAACGACGTTTGCAGCACCTCCGCGAGACTCGGCAAGATGGACTGAATCGTCCCAAACATGACGTTGCATTCCTTTTCTGATTCGTCTATGGCGGCGATGGAACAGTTCTCCCACGATGATGTGGTCGCATTTTGCGAGTTGTCGCGGTCGGGTTCAGCTTGAACGCGTATCCGGCCGCCTACGATGGGTCGCATGACGTTGCTGGAGCTGCTCGGGAGCGTCGCTGTTGCTGTGGACGCAGCGCCAACGGCGCGTTCGCTTTCGACAAACTCGACGAGATGTCTCAGAAGCCGTTCCTGTATGCCGAGGAGCAGTGACAAGCATTGTGAACCTGATGTGGTCTCGCTTGTGATACAGCCAGACTGCAACAGCTTTTGCCATAGAGGTAATTGTTTCAGGGCGAAATGCCCATCGCAGCGCGAAAGCTGCAGCAGACATTCAAATGCACCGCTGAGTACCGTTAGCCTAGGCGTCGTCATCTCGGCCGCTGGGCACATCAGTGCAGCCGGGAGCGTTGCGCAGCATGTCAGCAACCGATCGTGCAGATTGTTCAAGGGAATGGCCACATCAGGAGGTGCCTTCGGCGCGTAACGAATGAGTCTGCCAAGTCGCTGCAAAGCAAGACCTACCACTGCCGCTGAAGGTGCGCTTGAGGTTTCGACACCAGACTCTCCATCCGCAACGTTCTGATGGAGCTCGACGAACGTCCACAACCACCGGACACGCTGCCAGTACGCGGCACTGCGTTGTGCTCCTGTGGCAAGATGTTCGTTGTGATCGTGCAACAAGCGTAGAAGACGGTTGGCCTCATCAGCGAGTCCATCGTTCGCTGACTGCAGTTGAAGAATAAGGCGCACGACAGCGCTCTCCAGAGTCGACCAGAGCTGCACCTGCGCCCGCGCCTGGCCTAGCACGCGAGTACAGTTCATCAGCGCACGCAGGATCCATAGGAAAACTTGTTCTGTAGCTGAGGGCAGAGCGATTGGACATTCGGCAGCGAGAAGGCGAATCTCGTCGATGAGCAGCGGCAGATGAGGACGCAGCAGGTTGGCATCAAGCTGCGCCAAGATGGCGAGCAAGCCGTAAGCCTGGTCGCGCATCGCGAGGCCTACCAAGGCCGTCGCCTCCGCGCGAAAGAGGCACACGATTTTGTCACCAACTAGCAGGAGACGCTCCATGAGTACCGGTATCGGTAACGAACTGGATACCGACAGCGCTTGCGGCAGAGCGTTCAGCATTTGTTTCAGCCGCTGGAAGGACAAGTCCATAGAAGCCGACGTCGCAGACGCATGCGACACAGAGCTCACCAGCCAGGAGTGTTGCTCATCCAGGTAACGCACGCGGAGACGGCGCCGACGCAGGGCCTGTCCAACAACCGTCCGCTCTCGGTCAGATGCTGCGTCAGAATCTGAGAGGTTCAGGTCGAAGCAGTCATCGGATGTGTCGGGGCAAGTCGGTGCGCGCTCGCGATACACAAGCTGGCGTTGAAAAATATGTTTGAGCAGAACGCGCTGAGCGAGACGCTGGACGCTCGGTGACGGATCATCCAGCCGTGCGAGTATATGCGCTGCCATCGGCGACCACGCGTGGTTGTCGAGCTGCTCATGATCCTGAAAAATTGCATCCAGCAAAACCAGAGCTTTCTGGCGAACAGCGACCGAGATATCGCGCAAGCGTCCGAGAAGCGTTTCGGATACAGCGCTGGGTCTGCGCGCACGACGCATCCACGATACATAGCATGTGAGAGCGGCTTCACGGACTTTGGGTGAAACATCCAGACAACAGGTAGACGCAAACTTGATCATGTCGTCAACGGAACTAGAGGCGGTTTCCAACGCAGTTTCATTGGATGCTGTAAAGGGTGTGCACGCACTGGTGGTGGTTCGAAATGCATGTGCAGTTAAAATGCACAACGGATTTGACGCTGTAACCATCGTTGTACTCTGAAGTTCAGGAGTATTTTCCTGTCTACCTCGCACCGAGTCCAGCGTCTGTACGTGACTTGGAGCACACTCGTTTGCAGCCGGCTGCAATATACCTCTCACCTCGCTAAAGAGTCGCATAGCGCGAGCGCGAAGCGTTGCGCGGCCTGAGCGCATCACTTGAGATAGGCGCAAACACGCGACGCTTTCGAGCAAATCGTGAATCCGCTTCAATGCAGGCTTGACGAGGCAGAGAAGGGAAGCACTCGAGAGCATTGACTCAGAGTACTGAATCCGGAACATTCCATTGTGGTATGATGGCGATTCTAGGACAGTTGTAGTATGAACTAGTGTTTCATGGTCCGTTTGCATTGGCAGCAGGCATCCCCACAGCGCCAGCCACAATGGATGCTGAGTCGCGAGCGCTTGCACTAGATGCGAGAAACTTTCTCGGGGAGCTGCATCTGAGTCATGCGGCAATTCCGTATCACAAAAGTCGTCGAGAAAATTTGCAAGGAGAAGGCAACGCTCTGCGAGAAGCAGATGGTCTTCAGCTTGCAGCGCTTGCTGGGTGCTCGCTATCATTTGCGTATGACGTATAAGGAACTGCAGAAAGATCAGCGGTGCGGGTGTTGTTGCTTCCAGCTTTCTCATGCTATTGCGCAGATAGCTGAGAATGGTCGGAAAGCAGTCGTTGACTCCAACAAAAACTGTAGCTTTGCCGCCTGATAGAAGCGCGTCGATGAGCGTCCTTACGGTGTCGAAAAACCGTGCCGAGGTGTCGAGGAGGTCTCTCGGGCTGGGTTTGGTGGTGTTGGTGGTGGTGGTGGCGGCGGCGCGCTTCTTGAGCGCGGTCGGGCTACAGCGAGCGCTCACTCGATCGACGGACGCATCCGAACATGTCGAGTCTCCGACCAGCAACGGGGCGAACTCGATGCGGCCTACAACATCGATAAATTCCAGGACGAGTTCCAGCGGGGGCCAACGCTCCGCACTTGTCTCGACTGTTACTGGCGAAACAACGCTGTTGCGAGTTTTCTCTTCACTGAGGTATCCGCAGCGGCTTCGCCGCAACAGCGTTTGCACTTCCTCGAGGACCAGATGACGGCATTGAGCATACGCCGCATATGTCTGGCACAATAGGCGAGTCGTCGAGGACCACAGGCTCCCGGATCGTTGGATGAGCTCGCGCGTATCTGCCGGGCTGAGGGATTCTGAGCTCCGGAGCACCTCGTCCAGAAGAGTGTCGGCGACATGAAGTGCAAACAGCGAGAGAGATATCGACTGGAAACGTTGACTTTCCGCGATCTCGGGGCAAGACTGCACAAAATTTGTCAGTCGAACAACAAGCTGCACGCACTTGTTCCACTGACGCAATCCCGCCTGTCGGTGCGTTTGGTCGATCCCGTCTCGCTGTGTTCCTTGGTGTTCATCACTTTCGGAATCGACCAGCTGACCGAAAGTTTTTGCTACGGCATGTAGGCCTTCGCGGAGTGTCTGCATCGCCAGAACAAGGTGCTCTTCATGAAGCGCCTCCCGCAGCGAGCTCGACGAATTAACCACGACCAAAAAGACCCATTCGCTAACAGCTGCGCGTGCGCTCCAGCTGCTTGGCGAATTGTCGGCCAACAAGTGCGCACACCAATCGAGGCCTCGTTGCAAAAGCGACCGGAGAGCCGGCGCTTCATCAACTGCATTAGCTGGAAGGGCGCTAGCGATCCCAAGTGCAGCACAGACGCGGTGGACGGCTGCATTCGCCGCCCTCGGTGGTAACTCGCCATAGTGATCCAACGCCTCTAAGGCAGAGGTCAGTAGCGTGCTGGTTTCATGCAAAACGCGTTGTTGGTCTGGATCGAACAGTGGCGGTCCAGCTGGGAGCTCCGGTTTGTTGTACGTGGATGATGGTGCTGGCGCCGACTCGAGAGCATTCAATCCGCTCCCGGTTGTAGCTGTCGCCGTCTCGCATGTCGATGACCAAACCGACTGTGCTTTCGGCAAATCTAGATTTCTGTTTGCTTTGGTGTGTTCTAAACGCTGACGCTTTCGAGAGCTGCCCATATGCGTACCCGCTGGCGGAGCGCGTAGCACCTGCTGCGAGCCTGCAGAAGGTACCCTTGGGGCACTGAAGAGCGCCGGGTTTTGAGCCTTCAATCGTTCCAGCACGGAACGCAGCAATTGTTCGTAGCCGTTGCCGACGCTTTGGCAAGCTTCGGTCCGCGGCGTATGTGCCTCGCTTGGCGGCAACGGCACCGTAGAGAAAGCGTGTGGCGTCCAACTTGTCGCAAACTTCTCGGAAACGCGCTCAGCCACTGCAGCCATGACTCGAACGTGGTGGTCGTCAACAAGGATATCGTTTAGGGTTCGCAAAGCGTTCTCCCGATCGATTCGTAAAGCCTCATGGTCCAAAAACCCGGTTCCAATGCCCCTAGCGATGAAAGAAAGCGTAGCTGCACCCTGCACGGAGCGCTCCTGTGGAACAACGTCCCAGGTTGCTACCAGTCGAGCAAGTTCCAGCACGGGACCCGCTGTGGAACACCTCGATTCACAGCAAATCAGAAGCGCCTTCCAGTCCATAGCGTAGATTGGACGATTCAGAAGAACGTTCCCGAAAACAGCGTCCCTGGCACTGCAGAGAGCGCGCGTACCCAGGGTTCATGGCACCTTGCAGGCAGCGTGTTGCCGGTGAAGCGTTTGGCGCGAAAATCGCCGCGTCGATTGCGCATTGCGGCACGACGCCGTGCGGCGCTCGCGCTGCGGATCGTCGGGCGAGGGCGGACTGCGCGCGCGTGCATGGCAGGCGTCCCCAGGTAAGGTACTCCTTCTGGGGTGACACCTGCAGCCAGTTGCGAGAGACAGCGACGCGGCAGCGCTCATTGCCGAGTGCTTATCGGGATGGTTCTGTGTCGGAGACGATAGCAAGCAAAGAGCGGGTGCTATGGATGCTGTGAAAGGCGGTATGCTGTCCGTGTTGGCTTCGAGCGGACGTCCACAAGGGTATGAAAAAGCCGTTCTGCTTCCATGCTGCGTTCAGAGCAGTCCTATAGGTTTCGTGGCGGGTGCTCGCTGCCGGCTCGGCACACGGAGAATCGCATCCATGATCCTTGATTCCTAGAAGGAATTCTGAGTTGTTGTGATGTTTGGTGGAACTTGAATCTCCAATGCGGCAGGATGATTATCTACCTGGAAGCGGGTTATAATCTTGCAGGCGGGGATTCCACGGCTCGTGTACATCATCCTGTGCGACAAATATACGTTGCGATACCGAGCGTCGCTCGCAGCAAAGCAGTATCGGCCGTGGCGTACTTCGGCGCAACCGGCAGTCGCCCGCGGTTCTGGCGCCAGCAGGCGATCATCAGCGCAACACCAGTTGGGATCGCGCAATGTCCAGTTTGTGCAGCGATATACATAAAAAGGGAGGCAATGGCGGGTGGCGCGCCATGTCCAGTTTATATCATAATGTTCCTGGAAGCCGTTGGCCCCCGAGCAGGGCCGCCACCTACGCGATGCGGATGGGAGGCCAATGGCAACCCACAGCACGCTGCTTTAGCTTACGTTCGTGCAACGAGACTTGAGCAAGATCGAGCATTTTTGAGGCGGGTTCTCCGTACTTTCCCATTCGAGTGCGGGGAACGCAACACATCTGCACTGGCCTAAGTTTTCGGACAAGTTGCACTGAGAAGAGCGCATCACGTGGGTACCCTAGACTATGGATCAAACCGCAACCCCGTTGCCTGCAGATACAGCTGCTTCGAAGCAGGGCCAAAACAGAGCGCTTTGGGGCGGCCGTTTTGCAACCGAAACAAATGAGCTTGTCGCCAGGATCTCAGAGTCGGTCTCTTATGATCACCGTCTTTACAAGCATGACATAGCGCAGTCGAAGGCCCACGTGCGCATGCTCGCCAAGCAGGGTCTCGTTACAGCCGAGGATGCCGCGCAGTGCACTTCTGGACTTGACCAACTTTGTTCGCAAATTGAAAATGGAACTTTCGGCGCGTTCGATATCAAACTCGAAGACATCCACATGAACCTAGAGAGTAGACTCACCAGGCTGGTCGGGGAGCCCGGTTCGAAGCTGCACACAGCGCGCTCTCGCAACGATCAGGTGGCTACCGATCTGCGGCTTTATCTACGTGATGAGATCCAACTGCTAATCTCTCTCGTCCGGTCACTCCAGCGGGTTCTTGTGACGCTTGCGGAAGAATATGCGCAAGTCATTATGCCGGGTTTTACGCATCTGCAGCACGCACAGCCGGTCGTACTGGGCCACTACTTCCTCGCCTACTGCGAAATGTTCGATCGTGATGCAGGTCGTCTAGAGGATACGCTCAATCGCCTCGATTTTTGTCCGCTGGGGAGCGGTGCGATCGCAACGACGACACTCCCCATCGATCGCTTCTTCGTGGCAGAGCAACTGGGATTTCGCCACGGCCCGTGCCGTAACAGCATGGACGCGGTGTCGGACCGGGACTTTGCACTCGAGCTACTCGCTGCAATCAGTATCTCGATGATGCATTTGTCGAGAATGAGTGAGGACCTGATTTTCTGGATGAGCCAGGAGGCTGGTTGGATCGAGCTTGGTGATGCTTTCTGCACGGGCAGCTCGCTGATGCCGCAGAAGAAGAACCCCGATGTTTGCGAACTGACCCGTGGAAAGACCGGACGCGTCTACGGCAATCTGCTTGCCTTGCTCGCCATGATGAAGGGTTTGCCACTCTGTTACAACCGCGACATGCAAGAAGATAAGGAGCGAATTTTTGATTCTCTCGATACGTACAAGGCTTTGCTCCAGATTTTCCGTGAGATGATCCTCACTTTGAAGCCGAACCAGGAGCGAATGTTTGCAGCGGCCAGCGATCCGTCGCTGATGGCCACCGACCTGGCTGAGTGGCTTGTTCGGAACGGCGTGCCATTCCGCGAAGCGCATCATCGTGTGGGTGCGCTCGTTGGCGAATGCACTCGCTCAGGCCGTCGTCTGAATGAGCTTACGCTGACGGAGATGCAGCGTGTCGTACCGGAAGCGACCGCAGACTGCCTGGAACTCTTCGATCCGTTGCGCAGTGTGCAAGCGCGTAATATTTTTGGCGGTACTGCGCCTGAGCAGGTCCGCTCACAGGTCGCTTTCTGGAAGAGACAGCCGTGGTTTTAAGCGGAAAGTACTGGCTATGCATATGGACATTCTTGTCGACCAGGTGGGGCTCGAGTGGGCACTAGCTGCGGGGCAGTCTCGCACTGCAGTTTAGCGCGCATGTCGGTTCAGAAGGGAACGTCTTTCGAGGAAGCCAGCGATCGTTTCGTGTGAAACTCTCGATGATAAGCACTACGATTCTCATGTGACGAGGCTGCTTGCGAATGCAGCCGCGTGTGCCTTCCCGAGACCAGTAGCACACAACGCTGACAGTGACATCAGAGGCAGGCGCACGTTTGCAGGTACTGCCCAAGATGCGACTACTCAGCTTTCCAAGGTCGAGGATAGCGGGTGTGATTCCGTGACGTCCAAAATAATTGCCTGCTTGGGAGAGTTTTGTTTGAGGCTGAAACGGTCATCATCGCAGCTGTGAGCACGCCACTGTCCGAGCGCCTCGAGCACCAGTGACATTCGCAGCAGCCAACATTGCTTCCTACGGAGCGTTATATGCAGATGCCCGGGGGATGGAACTGCAGTCCATCTGTGAAGCGCAAGGCATGGCCAATCTGCATGGACTTTGTGACTATCCGCCTGCGTTTACATGGATACGTTTAGATGTACCTGCCACGAGACGCACGTCTTCGCGTGCCAGCATCGTTGCGCTTGCTTCTGTTCTATGATCAGGGTGGATTTTGTGTCGAGAAAAAGTGCCAAGCGCTGCGAATCGAGCGTATCTATTCAGATACTGAGGAAGCACTCGGGGTCTTTCGTTTGTTTGGAGTCTGGACATTGCCGAACGGAATGCCATGAGCCTCGGATTTGACCGGGCGCGTAGCAACGTACAGGTCGTCAGGGCACTGCTCATTGCATGAAGCATTAGAGCCCTTAAGTAAAGTACCAAGAACATACGTACGACCTGGCAACGGATTCATGACTACGACGCGAATGGTGCAAAAGCTGTTGTCGGCGCACGGGGCCAACTGAAGGGCAGGGAACCAGCCGAAATATTTCAAAAAGCAGACGGATTCGGCATCTACCCGTAGCCAAAGCTGGAGGAAACGTGCTCTTTAGCTGAGGTGAAGCACCCTGCGATAGAGCGCAAGGCGTGCCTGGCTTCTTTGGCCAGACCCGGATCGTATTCACGAGGCGACTATGTCGTGGTCAGGGCGCCCCGGATCGACACGCTATGAACCCGTTGCATTGGGGAAACTTGTCCCGCCGTATCGAAACATGTTTCCGAGACTGATAGAGCATAGCCACTCGGGACCTGAGGAACGCGGCATGGTACCCACAGCGCCGAATTCATAGTTTGCCAGTGTGATCTCCGCCGAAATGTTCCCGTTGAGCAGGGCGTTTCCGCAAGCTATGCCAGCCTCCTCTGCGGTGACATTCTCAGGAAGGCGCTGAGCGAGCACCACCTCTGCAAGGAACAGTGCACCGGGCGGAAAGGGCTTTGCTGGTTTGCCCAAGTTTTGCGTAATGAAGAGATGGGTTGTATCCAGATAAGAGAGCCAGAAAGAAACACTCTCGTAGACCGCTTGACTCCAAATAATGGGCTCTCTGCGCTGAGCAGCGCGCACTTGGTTTATCCGGTCGAGACCGCTGCGCCCAGCGAGATGCAGCGCACTGGCATTCGCCTTGGTAATCGCTCCGGGCGGCTTATCCTCAACACCGGTACTCGATGCATTCGCTGCGGTGATGACTTGGTTGAGCAGCGACTCGGGGACGAGTTTGGGAATGGATTGGTCGCTACAAAGGTGTCCAATGCTGCCACGGACAAAGAACGCCCCCGAGCAACAACAGGTCGTTCCGGTGCCGTAGATGAACTTGATTGCGCAGGTCGTGACTGCATTCGGGCAGAGCTCCGCGCAAAGTGCTGCTTGTTGGGCGGTGCTTAGCACGCTCGGCGAGAGCGCGGAATAAGGAATACCCGTCGTTGGAGCCGGCGTTCCAGCTTCAAGCCGCATTGCTTGCAGCGGCGCTGCCGCAGTCGCCGCTAGCGCTCTCGAGTCTTGCACCAGCTCTGGTTGATTCACTGCTCTCTGTGGTATAAATTCTTCTTCTGCGTGTCCCAGAACAAGCATGCTTTGGGCCGCGAACCACAGCACGAACACACTGAAAAATAGGAGCACCCAGCGGTGAAGGCGGTTTCTCGCAGGAACTCGGCAGCGCGCCATCGAATAACATGGTGCACGTGAGCCTCGTTCGCGCTGCAGCATGTAAGAACTCATGAACCTCACTTTGCCTTGATAAGCTACTTCTGTGATTAGTGCTGTTTAGACTACAATCTTGGCGAAACCTGTTCGCTTTCCAAAGCTCCACTCGCAAAAAACCACCATGCACACCATATATCACGGCTCACCGGAAACAAACCGTTACCGCTCTCGGACAACGCGATGCCAAGCGCGCACAGCGCAGCGATGAAACGGTTTCCAAGAAAAGAGCCCTGCGTTCAGTTGAGCTCGGTTCGGTTCGGTTCGGTTCGGTTCGGTGCAGCTCACCCGCGCCGCATCCTCTCCGCAACGCAACGTACTGGCGATGCGCACCACCAGACCCGAGTAACGTTTCTCCTTCGGGACCGATCCCACCAGTTTCCGTTTCATCCAGTGGCCGCGCAGATGCTTCCAGCGCGCTTCTCGATGCCGGATCGCGCACCCAGCTACGAGCCGTATACCAGCAATCGTGATTCGACCTTCTCAATAGCGACATTCATGTATAGTACGGACATAAACAAACGCACCGATCGTGATTCGACCTTCTCAACAGCGACATTCATGTATAATACGGACATCAACAAACGCGCACGGCAAAATCGCGGAACGCGCTGGTGATGCGCGTTTGCGATCCTGCGACGCACGATGCCATCGCTGCCGCTGCCCGCTGGCAAAACGGACATCCGTTACGCGGATCGCGCGGTGCTGCCGCGCGCCGTGGCGCTGCGGGGCCCGCAGGCCGGTGCCATCCTCGAAGCTGCCACCGTTGCTCGTGCCAGGAACGCGCGTGCCTTCCATCTCTCCATATGAAAGGTGGTCTACCAGCGAAACGTCTCACCCAAGTCCTGGCATTGTTGCTGCCGGGAGCGCGTGTCTCTGTGCATACACTAACGTCTGAACAAGCAGAACATTTGCGACTGTTCTCTACGATATGGAGAGCCTTCCCCGCAGCGTTGTTCGTTTGCTATCGCCTCGGCGTGCCGTGTGCAGTGTTCTAGCTATGATGATGCTTCTGAGCCTCGTAACGGCATTTTCCATCGAAGATGTGCTCCACATACAGGAGCTATTCTCCATCCGTCGCCAGATGCAGCTGAAGGAGCAGCAGCTTGAGCTCCGTTTCGCTGAAATGGCTGCGTATCTAGTGGAGCTGGCGGAAGCTGCACAACGTGAAGCCGAAGCCGTGCTACCCCTGTCCTCGCTCTCGATGCGTCAGACAGCTGTGGATCAAACCGCCATCTGCGCGGCAGCGTGCGGTGACTCGAGCACCCAATGCCATGCTACGTATCTCTCAGAGAATATTGTCGGTGGCCCTGGTGTTTATTATTGCTGCACGGGAGACTTTCTAGTGGCTGGTGCAGTCGGTTGCATCTGCGACGACGGTCTCGACTGCAAACGCGTGTCCCAGGAGGCAGTCGCGAGCCCGTCAGTAACAAGCGTGACGACGCCAATCGCAACACCAACACCTTCGCCGACGCCAACGGCAGTTTCGATACAGTCGAGCGCTCCGGTGGTAACCGCTGCTCCTGCGACACCTGTTGTTATCGTTGTGGTGGAGACGCCGGTACCGCCGCCGCCGTTCGTTACACCAACGGCAGCACCAGCGCCGACGCCTACTGCTGTGTCCTCGGCGGTGCCGCCCGAGACCGCAGCGCCCCCGACATCAAGCCCGTCCAGCGCAGAGCCGTCACCGAGCTCGTCGATCCAAGCACTTGGCCTGCGAGCCCTCGAGTACACAAACCAGTTCAGGGCTGAGAACGGACTCGGACCTCTCGGCTACAACCAGGGCCTCTACGTCGAGGCGCTGGCCTGGTCCCAGTACATGGCTCGCACAGGCGTCTTCCGTGACCAGGACCTGAGCCATCCGATCGTACCTGTACCTGCAGGTATTGTGTTCAGCGGTGAAAACGTCGCGTTTTTCACGGAAGCGGAGCATGTGGCACACGAGTGTATCAACTTATTTATCAGTTCGCCACCGCATCGAGCGAACATGTTGGGAGACTACGAGCTCTGCTCGGTAGCTTTTGCCCAGAATAGCGCCGGTGCCTGGTACTGTACCCAGTGTTTCGGCAATATCTTCCGAACCGCCTGAACGATGGAAGCGATGATCAGCATCAGCTCTCTTGCCGAACATTCGAGTGCTGCTCATTAGCATCAAAATCATAGCCGATGTGGTAGTGGTACGCGTGATCCCGGTGTTGCCGCTGCGGCACACGAGTGTTCCAGGGCAAACAGCGCCAACAACTTTCGTACCTTGGGTACCGCATCGCGTCGATATGCGCTGTAGAGCGTTGCCTCGAATCTCACAGGCTCAGAAACGCGTGTTTACAGCCAGATCACACCGAAAGCGAAGTGTCGGTCTTGACAGATGGCTGAGGTATGCGTATGTGTGCAGCTGCTCGTTCGATAAAGTGGTTCCAGTATCACCGTTTCAAATATATTTCATCCAATTTCACTGCCCGTTTGACGCATTATGGAGCATTCCTGCGGTCCTCGGGCATCGATGCAATCAACTCGACACGAGCTCGGAGTAGGCGCACCTCCGCACCGGTGACGCACTGCCTCGAAGACGAAAAGAGACCCCGTCGCCAGCAGCGACTGCAACGCACCGGACTCCGACCTGCAGAAGCGGCTTCACAGTGACACAGCGAATCGTGCTCATTCCGTCCTGCAACGCAACTGCCCTGTGCAGTGAACGGTTGTGGTGGTTGTGCATTGATAGAACGAGAAGCTTTACCGGGTACTCTGCACTGCGCAAGCCACCGCGTCAACTTGTTCGACTTGAACGCGAATAGGTTTTTCCCGAGGCAGCACAGCGGCGGGGTCTCGTTTAAGGACCCAAGCCTGACGCTGGTCGCTCCGAAGAATGGTACATGTTTTTACCACTACGATCTTGTTTCAGCGCTTTGTGCGGTAACCTAAAGAACGTTTCAGAGGTTTTGCGAGCGCAGGCGCCGCCCAGTACTGGACGCGTTCTTCACCAGCGCCCTCTAAGCAGAGGCGAATCGGGAGGCACTTTACAGCAAGTTATAGACGCGAATGGACTTGGTGATGTCTGTTGGCGACATCTGCAGTGCTGGAGGAGCAGATCAAGCGTGGGAGCATTGGACAAAGTTCTGCGTGGGAACAGCGCTGGCAGCTCGCTTCCTCCAGCTAGAGGCGCAGCTGAAGCAGCACTCAAACTGCCTGCACGATTCGAAAGCTACGCATCGTCCCTAGTGCGACATACCAGAGTGTCGAGTCACTTCGCTGATGCGAAAATCCTTCAACACGGGTACGGTACCAGCTTTGGGACTGCGGTGGGCCGAGGCGCCTTCCAGCGCAGCGCATCCCGCACCCTGCGGTCGTTGCAGCAGCGCCTCGGGCGTCCACACGAGAAACCTCGTCGCCAGCGGGAGTCTCTTTTTACAGACGACTCGAAATGTTTGCGAATCGTATCCAGTCGAGCGCAAGGCTCTGTAGAGGTACGTGGCCCCCGGATACCGAGCCTGCGGCAAGTGCAGCTTCAGAGACGTGCCCAGTGCCAGTGGCGCTCACCCAGCCGCAGTACGGCTCTGTGCGCTCGATACATACGCCATCTAGGCATATCGGCAACGAAAGCTGGTCCAGTGGAACACATAGTAGATGCTGCGAAAACCCCCGCGACCAATACATGGTTGCGTCCACCCATCGTGACGGTTATGGGGCACGTCAACCACGGCAAGACAACGCTACTCGATGCGCTACGCGAGACGCAACTCGCTGGAGAGGAAGCCGGTGGAATCACCCAAAATATTCGCGCATTTCGAGTATTCTGGGAGCGCATCCTTGGACAGAGTGCTGACGTACCCTCGGTGCCTTGGATAACCTTTCTGGATACGCCAGGTCATGAGGCGTTCACCGAGATGCGAGCACGCGGGGCCTCTGTGACGGATATTGTCGTGCTGGTGATTGCTGCTGACGACGGCGTGATGCCGCAGACGCTGGAGGCTATTCACCACGCTCGTGCAGCTGCAGTACCGATCATCGTCGCGTTGAACAAGTGCGACAAGATCAAGGGCCGAGGCATGGCGATCTACAAGGCACTCGAGGAGCAGGCTGGTCTCTGTGTTGAAGCGCTTGGCGGTGATGTGCAGTGCGTAGAGATTTCAGCTCTGAAGCGACTACATCTCGATCGACTCGTGGAGGCGATTCTCCTGCAAGCTGCTGTTTTAGAGGCAGAACGGACGACAAGCATACAAGGTGCCGCGGAGGGCGTGTGCCTCGAGGCGCGCATGGATCGAGGCTATGGTCTCGTGCTAGACTGTCTATTCCGACACGGGAAATTGTGTTCCGGAGATATCCTGGCAACACCTGCCGCCTGGGGACGCGTACGGCTTCTCTTGGACGAGCACGGGCGAAAAATCCAAGAGGCATGGCCGACACAGCCGGTGACCGTCATCGGGGTGCGTCGCAACGAAGACGACTCAGAGATCCCCGTCGAGCCCGGCAGTATTGTTCGAACTGTTGATAGTGAAGAGGCTGCCAAAGCTTTCGTACGATCTGAGCGATCCACTGCGGCGCTGGAGACCCCAGCGAGCACCGCTGCACGCGGTAGCGAAGCCACGCGCTCGGGAACCGCACATACAACGGGTCTCGAGCTGATCATTCGTGGTACCTATCGAGGTACCGTAGAGGCGGTAGCGCAAGCGGTGCAGCGCATGAGCACCCCGAATTTCCCCATTCACATCATGCTTGCTTCAACTGGAGCGGTATGCAAGGCCGATATTCTCCTGGCGTCGTCTTCTCTGGATCGTCCGGCGCAAATCATTGCCTTCCAGACCAAGGTACCGAGGGCAATCGCGGAATTGGCGGCTAGGCATCATGTACCTGTCAAGTGCTTCACGGTGATCTACGAGATCCTCGACGACATCCAGCAGCAACAGCGACGGGCCCAGAGCGACGAGCCCCAGGCTCCGGTTGCCACTGGCAGAGCTCGAGTGCAGCAGGTCTTCACATACAACGCCGGCAAGCGGGTCGCTGACGCACTTATTATCGGCGGTTGCCGCGTGATCGATGGCGTTATCTACAGGCGTCATCCAGTGCGGATTCTTCGACAAGGACAATGTGTTCATGAGGCGCGTATCAGCTCTCTCAAGCATTATCGCGAAGATGTTGCCCAGGTGCGGAAAGGCCAGGAGTGCGGTATCGCCGTGGAGGGATTTGCATTCGCGGTGGACGATGAAATCATCGGGATAGCCGACAGCGGCTAAAAGTCCGGGCCTATGCCGGCAGCTTCGCATCCCAGATAATGATGGCGACTGCGCTCGAGATGATGATCCCGTATCGAACCGCTTGTGATCATGGAACTGGCGACTGATCGCTGAGGGTGGTATGGAGGATGGCACGGGAGCCTCGCTGCTGCCGCCATGCCTTGGGATGCTGCTTGGAAACGCAGTCACGGATCATGGTGGACGGTTTTCATGGACACCAGGGCATTTTGTTCGGTTGAATTCGATGCATGCCCACAGCGCAGCATCTACCGCTGTGGAGCCTGGAGCATCGCCTCTCAACATACACTCATACACACACACACACACAGTGAGAGTGGGAAAGACGGAAAGAGCGCGTACAGCAGTCGTCGTTTCATTGGCGAGAGCACGAGTCCTGCGGTCGAGCCCCGGTCCGCATAGACGCCAGCGAGCAATCACCGGACGATCGCACTTGTTGGTTGTGCTGCGAACGGCTACAAATCAGCATGATGGCATCGGGTCTCCGAGAACGCTCTTTCCTTTCGACATGTGCTTTTGCGAAGCGGCCGCGCACACTCGCTGCGTCCCCAAAGCGACCTGGCTCCCAGTTTCGAGTCGTTTTTCGGATGTAACAGGTGACACAAACCCGCTGCATGAAGAGCGTGTCCGGAAAAAAAGCGCTGCACCCACGCACGATCGAGTACCGACGCTCGCTGCCACATGAATCCGACAGTCGACGCTCATTCGAGACAAAGGAAACATGCAGATCCTGGTTCCTTGCTCGGTATGTTCCATCTGGAAAAACATTCTTGTTCAAGGGAGCCAAAATCCGCACGCGCTGGTTACTTTGGCAGCAGTTCTGAATCATGACGCTTTCTGCATGCAATCGGCAAAACTGCTCTATAGCAACGCCATACATTCGTTGAACTATGGTCTATCGAGACGCGATTCCACCAGAATAGGCATGCTAACAGGATGAACACATCAGGAACTCTTCGACGCGGCGGATATGTCCAGGGACGCGGTGCCTGTTCCGCTCGCAGGCCGCTGTGCGTAGCGTCGTAGGCGCGTGCCTCTGTATGCTGTGGAGGGTGCGCTGCTGTGCATCGACAGGCACGAGAATCCGTGTTACATTCACCGGCGAATATCACAGCCTGTCTACGCCGAATGCCCATAGCAAGCGCGAATCCGCTGGATCCTCCTTAGGTCTATCGTCCGTACACCACGCGAGAGACGCATCGCTGGACCGGAGCGCGTGCCACTGGAGTTGGCGCTCGGGGCGGCTCCACTGGTGCCACGCTCGCGTGTTCATGGGCCAGCGACGTCATCGGTTACGTCTGCCCAGTGTTGAGTACCCGCGATCATAAAACAAAAGACGGCAGTCGCGATGCTTTAGAGAGAGAGAGAGGCGCTCTGCTCGTTTCAGCAACTCAAAAGCAATACGGCATTGCGTTGCACCGGATGCAACCTGGAAACGCCCCCGAAAATGCATATTCCGTTGCTGCTCATCTTGGTCCGAAGGAGGCATAGACTGAAAGTCCAACAGTTGGCTTTCGCGACGTGCAAATCATCAGAACTGCTCAGCCGGATTGAACTGCTGTCATGATTGTGTTGTTTATAGGATCCGGAGCGCTGAGCTGTCAAGCGGCCCGGCAGCGACTCCATCGGTGGCGCTTCGCGAAAGCGTCCGTGAGGACTGCGTCCAACGCTGGTCGAAAAAATTGCGTTTCGAAATCCTGTCCGATGTACTCTTCGAACGGCACTGTTTTCACTCGAGTGCCGGTGAAACAAATCCGAGACGAAGGCCCGATCCAGCGTCCCTGGGTGGTCCAGTTCGCTTGGCCACCAAACTGTACAGCGTCCCAGAGACGACCCGAGGGCCACCACCGGGCGCTGCGATCCAAGCTGCAGGCATCGAGCTTCTCCAGATTATGATGGAGGACGAGAGGCTTCCCGTTGGGGTCATGCTGGACCATGGTGGTACCGTGGAAGAGGCCCTCGGAGGACCAGTGCCCAGCTGCCGCGGGTGGTACCTCTATACGATCAAACGGAGCATCCAGTGCCATCCAAGCGAATCGGAATGTATCCTTATCACCGTGCAAGTACTGGTAGGTGTAATCGGATCGCACGTTGAGCATCACAGAAAGCATCAAAGGTATCCAGGATTCATGAACATCGCTCTTATCAACGAGCAGGACACTGCTCTCCTGTTCTCGTCGTTCGCGCCATGTTCGCGGCACTACTCGGAAAATGGAAAACGCTGGATGATCGACGGGCATGATCCAGTAGTCCGGCCAGAACACGGCTGTCGGTATTCGACTCGACCTCGTTTCCGACACCGCTTCAGGAGCAAACAGCGAGAAGAGATAGGTAGGGTCGCGTAGCGGGTGGGCATCCGCATCCAGGTACAGCACATGAGCGAATCTGCTGAACGCGATCGCAAGCGGTTTGATAGCGAAGAGCGACTCCCAACCACCGAGGTCCCGTTGGCGAGGCACCACGGTGTCGAGATCACGAAAATATATGGGTGCCTCATTGGCGGTACCTTTGGTATCAGGGACTCGATTCATGCGTCGGAGCGCCGCCTCGAGGCCGCTGTCGAACGGCGACTCGCCACGGGCGCTCGAGTACCAGAACTCGACAGGCAGGCGACAGCCGAGCAGTCGCAGCAACCGCAAGGTGACAAGTGCTGGAATCGCATAGCGCTGCGGCCTTCCGATCGCCATCACAATACCTGTGCCTTCAAACTGGCCTGTTGGTGCAACAGAATCCACCTCGAGACTCTCTTCAAGCAACTCCACAAACCAGGACCACTCTTGGCGGAGGGTGTAGCGGCCTATAGGCTCGCGCGGCGACCGACCTAGAACATTGCCCAAGCGAACAGAGGAGGCCCACCAGTTTCCATACTCGTGGAACCAACGGTCTCGACTGCTTCCGCGCCTAGTTCGAGCGACAGCTAGGTTGGTGGCACGAGCGATCGCGTTCCAGGCACGATGCTCCCAACGCAGTGGTGCAGCTGTCTCCGACAGTGGACCCGCGATCCCAGCTGTTTGTTGCCAGTGCTTATGACAGCATATTTCATGGATGATGATATAAACAAGTACCAGAAGGGTCACAAGGTTGCGAAGCTTGTTTCTTTCCGAAACGAGCATATCCGTAGTTTTCTCCCGAGGAGACTGCGCGGAGCGTACCCAGTGCGCCAAACTGCCAAAACGCCGCGGCTGGTTGCCCGCAGTTGTCTCATGGCGAGATGGCTCGGCGTTGATGCAACCATATGTCAGACTAAAATGCAACGGGTGCTCCAGGACGAAAACAAAAAAGGATTCTTGGGACAGTTCCTGATGTAATCAGTACTGACCATTGTGGGCTTTTCATGCGACTGCTCTCGATCGCTCCCTCTTATCTCCGACCCTGAAATGGATCGGTCTTCTTTCTCCCGCCAGATATGTTTCAGGACGTCGAGGGGTGTTCATGGCAGCGTCCTAGGCCGCATGGCGTTGCTCCTGGCTGCTGTACAAACGTTTCACGCACAGGAAAACGTAACGATCTATGCTTCGCATGCCATTCGCATCTTCTTCGTATACAGTCTCAGTGTGTGACCTTCTTCGTCATGAAATTGGAGGCTATTCACGCATTCTAAGTATATTGGCCAGTATTCCGCTTCCAACGCGCTGTACTGGAGCAGGGTAACACCTCCTTCATCGCACGATGCGTACCGTAGACCGGTACAGAAGGCTTCCGCGAATGCACGCCTCCGGGTCCACACCAGGTACCTTGCCTCACGAGCATGTGCTCCTTATTTGCGATTCCCGCAGCGACGACGATGTCCGCTGCATAGACAACCGCTCGACGTCATCGTCGATGAGGGATCTATGGACCGCGCTCTTGTCCATGATGAGACAAGCAGCGGAACCAAAAAGCAGGCATGTACGCTGGCCGGGAAACTCGGGTGCGTCACTGCACCTGTCGTACTGAGCGGTGACGCACGCTCCACTGGAAGCGATCACTGCGATGCTTGACGTCCGAGTCCGAGATCCGTCTGCGTACAGACGGAAGCGACAGGGAGCCTCTAGATGCATATCCTGCGACAGGTATCATGTTGCACTCGAACGTTGTCTCATGTCTGGCTACAACGAGCAGCGTACTCGAATGTGGAACGGAATCGATCAATGGGCGTGACGAGTTCACAGCGGTTCCCGTATGAGCTTGTGGAGGAATCGTTGGAGGTCGACCTTGAGGATTCTCGCTTGACCATGCAGCGGTGCGGTTGCGCAGCACCGACGATCTGCCGTCAAACAGCATGATCGAAACGGTGAACAGTGCGTGGATTGAGCATGGAAAGCGGAGAGCAGGCACACGAGCGAAGACTCTCTCGTATGGACATGTTATTGATAGGGGCTATGGAGGGAGCTCATTTTGTAAAACGCCGCGATCCATCTGGATTCCAGCGACATAAGAAAGTCCGTCTGCCGAGGATCGCAGTCGTCATCCCGGGAAACCAACCGAGAATCCTGCAACTGCACACGAAATTCCGTAAGCTCTGATTACAAATTCTGAATAGCACAACGATACATCGAATGATACTTTGGAAGAGAACGCTCAAGGCATGAACAAAGCGTGTAGCTCAGTATCACATGTTCATCTGACACTGTCCTCAGCGCTAGCGTTCAGTACGTCGATAGCGCTGCCGCCGCTCACGCGCTCGTCTCCAGGCCTGGGCCGCTTGGCGCGCCTGCACGCTCTCTTCTTCCAATCGAAGAGCACGTGCTTCCCAGTACCGTTCAAAATACAGTGCACGTCGTTGGTAACAGTGAGCTTGCCAGTCGTCCCATAGAGACCGCCATCGCTCGACTATATCATGCGCGCAAGCGTTCAAGTACCTGATGCTTGGTTGTGATGTTCGGGCGGGTCTCGGCTCCCGCACGAAGATCACAAGGCCCGTGAGGCTTCCTTCCAGATGACATTCCCGGACCTGATGCCACCGCGGAACACGAGCTTGCAGCAGACGCCAGCGGGCTTGTGCGGCTGCTGACCAAACTTCAACGGTTTGCGGAATGCATTTCAGCAAATGCTGGACAACGCCATGAACACATACCAGGTTGGAAAGGCGGCTTTGCAGTGACACGGAGCTGGTTGCGTAAAGGACCTTTGCTTTCTGGAGAAGAAGGCGGCCTACATTCAGCGAGAAGGAAAGTCGCTTGGTCAGTGGGTCCGGAGCGTCGACTGCACCGTCGACGTGCACCGGAAACCAAGTTAGGTGGGCGCGGGAACGTGTTTTTCGTCGTATCGGTTGCTTTTGCGGGCTCGGAAAAACGTCCCCAAGCCACTGTAACCCATCATTATCATCCGTACAGCAACTTATGGAACCAAACACCGGCCAAGACGTTTCCGCGAGAGCATCCCAGGGTGGTGCGCTCGGCGTAACGTCTCTCGGTGACGCCGCAGTTCCGCCAATACCGAGTGACGTGCCTTCACGAGGAAGCAAGTCTGCATCTGAATCTATGGAAAAAGGAAGCGTAAAATAGGGGTCAGATGCATTCTCAACTACACGCTGCTGGATGAGGTTTGCGAGGGTATTCGACATGGTGCCGAGTTTGAAGAAGAAACGGGTACAAAGTTTGCAGCGCCAAGCATAGCGCCTGGAAAAATGCCTCGCATTGCCGCCGCCGCCGCTGCCGAGCGCTTCAGCCCGCGCGCTGTCTCATGCAGCGGTATCGAAGCGGCATCATCAGCATCATCGAAAATATCGAATTCATTATCGTGCAGGGAACATAATTCCCGTGCTTGTGCAGAATACGGTTGTGATTTGGGGATGTACGCTGGACAACGCCAGTTAAAGGATATTGTTTTACGCAACAGAGCAATTCCGTGACGAGGAAAATCCCCGATTTCGTGCTCGATAGTGGCGATCCGCATGTCTTGTCCTACTTCCAAGTTCACGGACGTATCCGCTTCCTCCAGGATACGTGCCGTACGGTACGTTTCAGAACTACCTGTACGTTCCATGAGACATACTTTATCCTGGCGATAGTCGTCACGTCGAACGTTGAACTGTGCCTCGAGTCTGCTGCGAACGTGCTCCATAACCTTGATCGTGCCAGCGTTGATGCAGCACCGGGTAACAGCGACTTTGCCATATACCATGCCACGGACGGTGTCGACAATTACAGCCGGGTACCGCATCGCTTTGCATCGAGTTCCTGTGGTGAACTGGGAATCGTTGTGTGACGATTGCTGTCGAGTCGCGAATGCGGGCATCGCCTCGCTGCAGCGCTGCAAGGCGAACGCGAATTTGCCGATACCTGGGGTGCGCTCGACGGTCGCACTGGTTGCTCGCAACGTTTCTAAACCATAAACGGATACAGAGGAGGGTATTGAAGCAGCGTACTTGAGCGATTCCAGTGAAGAACGCTGCGCTGAGTGCAGTGCTACGTAGAAGCGTCTTTACAAGCGGTGTAGTTGACGGTCTTTGTTCTAGCATCGTTCGCATACTGGCGGGCGTCTGGCGCTACGCACCCTCCGTGCAGCTCAAAGGACCTCACCGGAGCAAGGCGCTATCAGCAGTCGGTGGCGCACTGCGTCTGCCTGTGAATGTCCTTTGCGTGTTTCGTGCCTTTATGGGACTTGTGGGACTTGTGGGGCTCCAAGGGACACCGGCTACGAAAGGACGACGTGTTCGGTCTCTGTTTGGTAGGTATCGGAATCATCAGTGTGATAGGTGTGACGGCTCCCGTTCCAGCATCAGTGCCGCGCTCTGCAGCGTTCGCTTTGCCCGCTAACGCAGTTACTTTGGAAAACCGAGAGAGACCGGCGTCGGCTTCAGTCATTCATGGCTATCCACGCATAGTGGACGGCGACACCCTGGCGTTTGGTACAACGCGAGTGCGGCTCTTCGGTATGGATGCTTTTGAACAGCGCCAGCGCTGCCGACGGCCTATCCACAACACGGCTCCAGACGCTGCCCCGCTGAAGTTCGATACCTACCGCTGTGGCCTGCAGGCGACGGAGCATCTTCGTGCGCTCATTGGCGCCCGCCCCGTCACCTGTGTCCCACGAGGACGCGATCCTTTCCAGCGCATTGTCGCTATCTGTTCAGTCGAAGAGGCGAGCGGCGAGACCCTGGACCTCGGTCGTGCGATGGTGCGAGACGGTTGGGCTGTAGCGTTCCGAAAATTTAGTACCATGTACGTCCCGGACGAAGAGGAGGCTCGCAGAGAGCATCACGGGGTCTGGGCTGCTTCTCAAGAAACGAATGACGAGACGCTGTTATTTGAGTGGCCATGGCAATGGCGTTACGAGGAACGTCGTGACACGCAGCGGCGTCACTAGTGAATTTTCAAAAATCAATTGTATGCTGCTTCATCCCGACGTAAACTTGTACGCAGACCGGACTTGTCGCCAATTGCGATGCTGCTGCGCAAAACGAGGCGCTTTTCGTACGCTACGGACACACACGCACACACGCTCACCTAGCAGGTGCCAGACGCTGTGCAGTGAGTCGCCTCGGCGTCTTGGACAAGCGCCAAGGATGCTGTGTATTCAAGTGGGACCAGCGTGATCCGAACGACGTGCAAGCACACATGCACAAGAACGATAGGATGGTAGCAGGGTAGCTGCGGGCCATTGCCAGAGCATCAGTGTCCCGCGAGACATGAATGGTATAGCCTCGGGCGCTCGCCAAAGCTTGCGTTAACCGAGGTTCCAGGTGCAGTGCTAGGGTGTTGAGCGAACCAGATTGATCAGCAAGCGGGTGTAGAGCATTGTTCTTGACACCATTCACTGTTGTAATTCATATGGACAGGGATCAGGACTGCTGCGAATAGTACACGCCAGACGGTAGCAATCGACGGCTGTCAAAGACTCGAATGCAGCATCGGCGGCGGCGGCGGCGGCGACAGACCTCCAGGTGACACTGCGATGTCGTTCAAGTATCGGGGTGTCCCAGACAGGGACGCGCCTCTGCTTTGGCTCATTTACGAACGAGTTACTCCACAACGGCACACGGGGCGATAGCCACGTCGACCGTCAACAGAGAACACAGGCCGCTTCGGGGAGGCAAGGCACCTCTATGTCGTTCGTAGAGATGCCTTGTGAATACGGCGGCAGCGGATTCGACGGGAAACGCGCCCCGTGCATCGCATGGGCGCCATTCTGATAAAGCGACTTGAATTGCATCTATCTATCTATCTATCCATCATCTTCATGAATCGGATTCGTATGCATCCATCCGTTCATGTGTGAGTGCTAGCGTGGAGTGTCTGTTCGGATCAGGCAACACGCTGGATGCGAAGCGGATCGGGAATACTGCACCCGGCGTCCAGAAAGCGCGAGGTGAATCGATGGAAAGCCCATATCGTTGATGCTCACTTGCCGATACAGAAGCGCGAAAAGATATGCTCAAGAGTATCCTCGGCATCGAAGCGCCGATCGCCCTCTCCTGATATCTCCGCCAAGTGCTGTAGACTCGAACGAAGATGCTCTACCGCAAGCTCTGGCACGATGAGATGCTGCAAAGCACCGTCAAGCAGATCATGGACAACTCTTAGGAGTGCATGCTGACGTTGCGTCTGAATGAGACAGCGACGTTGATCTGTATCCTTTGCACATTCGAATCTTGCGCGTAACCGCTCGCCAAGCCAGTTCAGAAAAGCATCGACCCCTTCGCCTGTTCGGGAGGATACGAAAAACAGATCAGACTCTCGGTAACAGCGTGAAAAGCGATTCCTCAACGCCTCGCGCTGTTGATGATCAGGGACTAGGTCTGCTTTGTGGAGCACCACAGCACTGGGCAACCATGCCGCAGTTGGGTCATGCTCCAATGAACATTCTTCCTCTGTGCTTGCGTCTACCACGAGCACTCGCAGCGGCGTCTGTTCAATGACTTTTCGGGCTCGACGAATGCCCTCGGCTTCAATCGCACTGGCGGTTTGCGGCGTCTCACGCAGCCCCGCTGTGTCCATGATGGTTGCGGCAAGCCCGTCGATGTATGCTCTCTGCTCAACGACATCTCGAGTTGTTCCTGGAGTCTCGTGCACAATAGAGGCCTCCCGTTGCCCTATCAAGTTAAATAGACTGCTCTTGCCCGCATTCACTCGCCCGTACAGCACGATGCGTGGCGTCAGGCTCAGTTCCGGTCGTTGACCTTCGGGACTCGCGAGACGAATCTGCATGCGCATCTCTGCCTGCACAGCCCGTATACGCTGCGCTGCTTGCTCCAGTTGTGCGTCTATTTCGTGTGCGAGGTGCTCCTCTCCGAATTCAAGCACCGCCTCCATGATCGCCATCGCTGCGTGCAGGTGCGCTCGCCAAGAATGATGCTGGCTGCGAAGCGCTCCTTGCAAGTTATTCACCGCCAGGGCAAGCCCATCGAGAGAATCCGCCTGGATGATATGAGCTAGCGCCTCCACCTGAGATCGGTCCATTTTGCCATTCGTAAGCGCTCTTTTGGTGAAAGCGCCCGCTGTAGCAGGGACGAGGCCTGGGTATCCCGCCAGTGCAACAAGCGCTGCACGAATGACCGCTGGTGCTCCGTGCACCTGCAACTCCGCCATATCCTCTCCGGTGTATGATGCTGGTGCCGGAAACCAGACGACCATACCGCGGTCGAAAGCGTAGTTGCGCTGCGGATCATAGAGCGTCCGCGGAACGAGCTGCCGTGGTTGCGGAAGTTTTTGCGCAGGCACATGGAGCACCGCCTGCAGTACTTGTCGGGTCTCGGGGCCGCTGATCCGGAATACTGCTATAGCGCCTGTTCCTGGTGCAGTCGCCAGGGCGTAAATGGTTGGCCGCGTGCCCGCGGCCCCAGCGGCTTTCTGTGCAGCGCTACAGAGGTATCGCGTGACGACGCTTGCACAGTAGCTCAGTGACCCGAGTGACACCGTTTCTACCCGGTTTGCGTGCTGCGTCACCTTTTGGTAGGGACGCAGTTGCTTACTTCGAAGAGATCTGGCGAGACTTTGGACGGAAGCAGCCAGAGATCGGGTGCGCTGCATCAGATCGCTACAGAGCTTGCTCGTTAGCGAAGTGTATCGTCCCCGAGATCAGTCTGCGACGGAGACCAGGTAAACCCTTGAACTAGGAATACTCGCTCTTGTTGCTCAGTCCACGTGAACGTTTCTTCCTGTAGACTTGAATCAGCAGCAGAACTGACATAATCACGTTGGTTTCATCATAGCGAACGAGTATTCCACAAAAGAGCGACAAAAAGCCTTTTGCACGTAACCGTCATCGAGCGCAGCGGCCGACACCCCCCGTAAGATGACAGTCTTTCACGTCTATGGTATCCACCTCTGGCATAGAGTCATCAAATGCTTTTTCGTGGTTTATAATAGATGCGTTCCAGGTTCATTTATTTGATGAAATAAAAGTATGAGGGAATGGGATGGACGCGGAAGTCGAGTATCCTGGAAAGCCGGTGCCGCCTGCTGTCGCAAAAGGATACGAAAAATCCTGTTCTCGCCGACGTTCCAGCACGTAGAGCAAGTCATGAAGAAGAAGAAGGGGAAGTGGACGAGAGGAGGTGCTTGCTCGACTGGACGATGATGAGACTGTAGTGGTGCGGAGGGTACAAGTTCTGGGAATCTTTGCAATAGAGCGTACAACCAGAAAAATGCATGCAAGAATTTCGTGAACCGAGGCTCCAGCGCTGCTATCAATATCAGACGATTTGCTGCGCAAAGCACGAGACCCGAGGTACCGAGACGACCAAACACTCTGGGAACGACGCTAAGCCTGGATGCGAGCACAAGGGGAAACTGAAAAAGATAGCACACAATATCCCTCGGCAAAAAGGCTAGGAGGCGTCTGCGAGTCGATGCTAATATACCCAATGGTTGCCAAACATTTATCGTTTCGCTGGTCATCGATGGAAAGGCACATCGGACTTCACGCTTTGTTCATGCCCTGAGCGTTCTCTTCCAAAGTATCATTCGATGTATCGTTGTGCTATTCAGAATTTGTAATCAGAGCTTACGGAATTTCGTGTGCAGTTGCAGGATTCTCGGTTGGTTTCCCGGGATGACGACTGCGATCCTCGGCAGACGGACTTTCTTATGTCGCTGGAATCCAGATGGATCGCGGCGTTTTACAACATGAGCTCCCTCCATAGCCCCTATCAATAACATGTCCATACGAGAGCGTCTTCGCTCGTGTGCCTGCTCTCCGCTTTCCATGCTCAATCCACGCACTGTTCACCGTTTCGATCATGCTGTTTGACGGCAGATCGTCGGTGCTGCGCAACCGCACCGCTGCATGGTCAAGCGAGAATCCTCAAGGTCGACCTCCAACGATTCCTCCACAAGCTCATACGGGAACCGCTGTGAACTCGTCACGCCCATTGATCGATTCCGTTCCACATTCGAGTACGCTGCTCGTTGTAGCCAGACATGAGACGGCGTTCGAGTGCAACATGATACCTGTCGCAGGATATGCATCTAGAGGCTCCCTGTCGCTTCCGTCTGTACGCAGAAGGATCTCGGACGCGGACGTCAAGCATCGCAGTGATCGCTTCCAGTGGAGCGTGCGTCACCGCTCAGTACGACAGGTGCAGTGACGCACCCGAGTTTCCCGGCCAGCGTACATGCCTGCTTTTTGGTTCCGCTCCTTGTCTCATCATGGACAAGAGCGCGGTCCATAGATCCCTCACCGACGATGACGTCGAGCGGTTGTCTATGCAGCGGACATCGTCGTCGCTGCGGGAATCGCAAATAAGGAGCACATGCTCGTGAGGCAAGGTACCTGGTGTGGACCCGGAGGCGTGCATTCGCGGAAGCCTTCTGTACCGGTCAACGGTACGCATCGTGCGATGAAGGAGGTGTTACCCTGCTCCAGTACAGCGCGATGGAAGCGGAATACTGGCCAAAATACTTAGAATGCGTGAATAGCCTCCAATTTCATGACGAAGAAGGTCACACACTGAGACTGTATACGAAGAAGATGCGAATGGCATGCGAAGCATAGATCGTTACGTTTTCCTGCGCGTGAAACGTTTGTTCAGCAGCCAGGAGCAACGCCATGCGGCCTAGGACGCTGCCATGAACACCCCTCGACGTCCTGAAACATATCTGGCGGGAGAAAGAAGACCGATCCATTTCAGGCTCGGAGATAAGAGGGAGCGATCGAGAGCAGTCGCATGAAAAGCCCACAATGCTCAGTACTGATTACATCAGGAACTGTCCCAAGAATCCTTTTTTGTTTTCGTCCTGGAGCACCCTTTGCATTTCTTTCTAGAATATGCGTAACGACGACGACGACTGGAATACGAGGTCGCACCCGCACGAATATCGGCATGTAACCTTCCGATCGCGTCTAACGAAGATCAGGTGAATCCCCGCACGCAATCAGCAGCAACAGCACCAGCGTCTTCGTATCCAGTGGCGTGTTCGGCGAGCTTGTTCAACGGCGTGCGAGGAAGCAGCCCCACAGCGTCCAGGTTCGTGCGCTCCCGGGCACGCAGCGCCCCATATTCGTACCGAACGCAGGCACCGCCGGTCAAAACTGCAGCACATCGGGACACCGATAGAGCCGCATCCTGCAGACTGGCATAATGCACCCACAAAGAAAGCAGCGGGTCTCGTGAAACCCCCATCAAGCGTTACCTGAAAGCCAGATTCTTGAAATGATTCCCATCACGTGGTGCTGCGGAAAGGTTTTACGCCCCGGCGGCGCTACTCACGCAGCCCTAGTGCACAGAAACTCCCGCCCGAGAAGCTTGTCCGCCGCCACCGAAACACCATATGCAGCAGTCGCTCGTGTGCGGGTATGGGATTGAGGACTCGGCAGCTGCTGAAGGCTGATTCGCTTCAGCGGCCGAATGAAGCATCGCTCGACTGCAACGTCTGTGCTTTGAACGTGACTTGCTTGCTGCGCACTCGATACGTGAAACACCAAAATGTTCTACGACCGTGTCGGGTAAATGAATAGCCACCCGCAGACGCCTCCCAGTGCTTTTCTCCTTGAGCACCTCGAGTCTGAGACACTGCTCCACAGAATTCGATCGCGTCAGCACCGCAGGTCACGTCCTCGGTACCGCACATCTCCTGATATTGATGGGGACGTTCAAGTCTCGGTTCACGAACTCCATGTATGATCTGCAGCTGGTGGATCTTGCCGATGCGAGCATTCATCGAAATCGTGCCCTCCGTACCACCGCGGTCTCGTTGCCATTCCGTCGGACAAACACCTCTTCTCGCTTACTCCTTCCTGTTCTTCTTCTTCTCCTTCGCTCGATGGTCCGTGAGAAGAGGATTTCTTTTGGGTATCGTTTGATAGGCGACGATCGTGGTCGTCCGGGATCTTCGACCTCCATGTGCATACCTTTCCATGGGACTTTTTATTCTTCAAAATGAACGCATTTCAAACGCATCTGCTGTAAACCGCGAAGAGGCATTTGATGACACCCATCTGGAGGTGCATTGCAATTGAGATAAACGACGATCATGCGTCTTTGGCGTCCTCGCTGACCTTTTCGCGAAATTGTCGCAGAGCACGCCTCGGAGACGCGTTCGCCTCGACTCGGCGATAAGCGACTGCGCTCTCGGTTGACAGCTTGAACTTTGGTTGTGCAAGGGAAGCGCCAGCAACTGGGACAACATCGACGTTTTTGAAGCTCGCACGATGCTCGTCGTTCGCGGAAGAACGATCGTTTCCGGTTGGTGCAGGCTCGGGTTGCATGGTGCGCGCTGAGCTTTCGACTTGTTCGCTGCCTGCATTGGTCCGGTTCCGGAAGCGATGCTTCTGTTGACGTTGTCGCGGGTGCAGCTTTCGTTGCGAGTGTCGACGAGAAGCCGAATGCTCGTGTTTCGTTTCTTGGCCCGTAGCGGCGGTTGCTTTCGCATTGGCGGCTCCTTGCTCTTTCGACGACAACGACGCTGATGCTGACGCTGATGATGATAATGGTGGCGTCGTCGTTGATACCCTCGCGTCAGATGAGCCTGCCTCACGAGTCCGCTGGTCTTTGGCAGGCGTTTTCGGATCCTCAGCGGGATCAGCTGGCGTGACAAGCGCCTTGGGAGCGCCCTCCGCCGCTGGAGACGTTCGAGTTGGCGCTTCAGGCACCGCTTCTTGCTTCTGCTGCTCCCGCTGCACTGGCGATGGTGTGCGTGTTCCACTGACCTCGAACGGCAACATCTTGACTGCGGTGTCCAAGGCTGTAGCCGTCTTCGGCTCCGTTGTCGCTGCAGAAGCAGCACCCGTAACGGAAGCGGTACTCCGCGAACGCCCTTCGCGCATGCTTCGTGGACGCGGTCGGCTTGTCCATCGTTCGCGACGTTTCCCATCGGCACCAGCGTTGCGGTCGCAATACTTGCCGCGCTTCGTCGTCGCTGGTGCCAGGGCGTCTTCGCCGTTCCGATCGGCCGTTCCGGTACCCGCTGTTGGTTCTAGTGCGTTTGCTGCCGACTTGTTCGCGGTTGCGGGCCGAGATGGCTTCACAGCCTTGAGTCTATTCACGCCTGTGGTTACCTTTCGCGTTTGCACACCGGCTCTTGCATCGGATGCAGCAGCCCCGCTCTGCTGTTCTGAAAGAGCTGGCGCAGGTTCCGAACGTTGCGCGCTCTCATCGTCCGCAGCTTTCAGATTCTCCCCCGGCGACGATTGCGTTGCAGTAGTAGTAGTAGGAGCAGCAGTACCACGCCTGGATTCGCAGCGCACATCCTGCACAGAGCGCACATTGCTGCTGTTGCTACTCGTTCGCAGCCCAGGAGACCGCCGCCTCGTTTGCAGCTCCGTGCTGGCGCTCGTGTTTGAATCTGCGGTCCGCTGTTGCTGTCCAGAACGTGCCATCGGAGTCGTTGCTTCCTGCTCCAGACGTGATGCTGATGCTGATGCTGATGCTGCTGAAGCTTCCGAGTGCGAGGGCGCTTCGCGATCCTCGGACACGAAGCGCTGTGGCTTGGCAAGCGTTCCATCGGTGCCAGAAGCGCCCACACCCATCCCAGTCCGGTGACGCCCCCTGTTGGCCCGAAATACTTCCGTGCTGGCCGCAATCGTCGGGCGCTGCCGCGTTCGTCCAGGCGCACTGCTGGTTCCAGCGTGTCGCCCTGCGGTGACGCCCTTGCCGCCACGATGCTGGCGCCGCTCGCCGAGCGCCGACGAAATCGCCGCCGCTGCGAGATCCTCATCGTCGTCCTCTGGGGGCGCACGCTGCCTCACTGTCCTTGTGGGTACAGCCGCCTCGCCACCAGAACTGAGATGGTGCATGTCGATCGTATCGCCGGCAGACGCTGTGCCCCAGTCAGCAGGCTGCATATAAGCTGGTAAAGGATATAGATCCGACCGCGTCGCCTCGCCGTACGGAGCTGAAAAGAACGTCGGGCTCATCTGTGGTACTGGGAATGCAGATGTGCCAAAGCCACCGTACGATATAAACGGCACGAATTCGGGCGCATCCGTGCGTAAATCGGAATGGAAGGGGATCTCTTTCGTTAGGGTCTTGTCGGCATCGGCACTGAGCGATAGCTGTGAAACCGCAGTGGTTGCTACAGCTACATCAGATGATACTCTCAGATGGTGCTGCGCAGGATCCGCCGCGGTTGCGTCCGGTTCAGATAACGTGCGCTCACTCAGCGTTCCGCGTTGCGTTCCCGGACTTGAACGGCTCGTATCCCGCTTGGGGGCCTCCAATTCTCGCTCGTCTTGGAGCGCGCCGGGGCGCCGTGCTGACACCAGCGACGCTTTCGATTCCACTGGGACTCTCTGGGATGAAACGCTCGATCCGTAAAGCTCCGCCAAGCCGTATGCGGTCGAAGCAGGGCTTGCAACCACCGGCCCTGCAGCAGCAAATGCTCGCGAGATATCCTCGAACGACGGTTTCGGGTAGCTCGGCAGCTGCCACTTGTCCAGTTCGTCGGCGGACTTTGGTGCAACACCGGTCGCACTTGCCGCTGGTGTCAGAGCGGGACTTGACGCTGCCCAGGGCGATCTCACCGTCGGTTCTTCCTCGTCCGCCATGGTATCGGGCATGGTGAACCACGTCGGTGGCGGGCTCGAAGGCAGCGAAGCGTCCTCCAGCGATAGAGGCTGCACGTGCTCCGACAGGGCTGCTTCTGAAGGAGCCCCTTCGCGATCGTTCCGCTTGCCAGGCTTCGAGGCAGGGCCTGCACGCCCCCATGGGGCGCTCGTTCGAGACCGGCTCCCGCGCACCGATGATTCGATCTTTGGACCCTCTGGCTCAGTCGCCGTCTTGTCTCGGCTCGTCGACCCTGAAGCAGAAGCTGAGTCACTGCGTTCTCTTGGTTCATCACTCTTGCTGAGTTGCCCGCGAGGTGCGCCCTGGCGGCGTTGCCGTCTGCTCTGATCCAAATTCGTACTGGATGCGCCAGATGCCGTGGCTCTGCTACGATCCAGCGAGGACCGATCACATGCGGGGACAGCAGAAGCGGTGCCTCTCACACCTGCTGAGGCAGTGGCACGTCCGCGTGTGTGCTGCTCTTCTTGGGACCAGGTTTCCGTGAGCGGCGCGCGTCGTACTCTTTGCTGTGTATTGCGCGCTGCCGAGCGTGATCCCGCTTCGGTAGCATGCTCCGTTCGGGTTATTCGCGTATCACCCGCAGACGCATCATCTCGTCGCACCTGCTCGAGCGGATATGGTTTCTCCGACGCTGATGCGGAGGAGGCAGGCCCTCCACTCTGGGCGGAAGCGATTGCTCGGTCAATTCGAGCGGCTGGCAGCTTTCGATCTTTGCCAAGGTCAGCGGCTTTGACTGAATCTGTTCTAGCAGCTTGATGCTCTGGAGTGGTCCGCTCCTTCACAGTCGCCTTTTCTGCCTTCTTCGCTGCAATTCGTTCCTCGAGCTGGCGAAGTTTGAGTGCTGCCCTTTCCTTGCGTTCCCTCTCCATACGCTCTTCTTCTTCTCTACGTTGCCGAGCACGTTCGGCGGCTTTCTGTTTCGCAAGCTCGCGCTGCTCTTCAAGGAGGTGCAATTCTCTCGAGATTTCCTCCAAATCGACTTGCATCTTTTCTTTGGACAGACTCGGTTGAATATTTGGACGCCTTGTACCCACTGCGATCGGTTGCGACTGCTGCTGCTGGTGCTGCTGTTGGTACTCGTCCGACTCAACGAACGCAGCACCCTGACGTCCGTCCGCGTTCTCCACATTCGCTGTTGTTGCTGTTCCCGTCGCAACCTCAGATGCAATGTCATTTTTCGATGCCTCATTGTCGTCCGATGGCACCGCCTTTCCTTCGTCATTGTCCGAATCAGTCCAGTCGAATCCACCGATCGCACGTGTTGAAATGGTTGCACTATCGGTCGTGGGGGACTGCGCTTCTCTCAGAGAGTCCTTCTGTGCCGGACGCGTCAGCGGTTTCATTCCAGGTACAGCGAGACGTTGGTCCAATGGGACACTAAAGTTCATTTCCTCATCTGGATCCTCACTCCAGTCCGTGAGCTGTAGGGGCGATGGAATCGCCTTTGGAACGTGCCCCGATTCGGTGTGATTTCGTGACACAGTACCCAGCGGATGCTGCCCTCGCCGTGCTGAATCCTGTGCAGCAGCGACAGGTCGCAGCTGCGCAGCACTCTCATCAGGTTTCCGCTGTTGCATTGCAGACGGCTTCGATTGCGTAGGGTTCTCCCGCACAAGCGCAGGGAAATCACTAGTCGGTGTGGCAGATCGCGCCGACGCGCCTTGCGTAGCTCTCGAGAATATCCTTCCGGTAGCATTTCTTGCCGGGTCCGGGACAGAGCGTTGTCTGCTCCATGCGGCCTGTTGAGCGCTGCGAACAACAGGCCCCGTGGAAGGGATCGCTGTGCGGTCACCAGTGTCATTCCGAGATGCTTTGAGCATAGCGGCTGCAGCTACAGCCGTGGTCGCTTTGGGGGTGTCAGCGCTCTCCGAGCGAACATCGGGTTTGGCATTCTGTTCAGCGGATGACGATGGCTGCTGGACAACAACACGACCGCCGCGTCCCAGGGTGTGCATTCGTGCCGCCGTGGTCGTGCCAGCGCCTACGACGCCACGAGCGTTGGGAACCCCGGGACCGCGAGCCGGCCAACTCTGGCGTTCCCCGAGCGCCCCTACTCGAGAGGCGGTGCCCGAGTGTTCTTCCGGACGGCCAGCTCCCGCGGGTGCCGTTGACGGAGTCTCAGTGCTGGTCCCCGTGGTCAGCGCGCCTAAACCGCGAGAGGCTGCTGCTGTTTCGAGCGCTTCGAAAGGCGCAGGCGGTTTCTCGACACGGATAGCTTCCTCAAACACAGACGCCGAACTATTATTACCTGGGCATCCGTTTCCGTCATCTCCACTAACGACCTCCGCAGGGGAACGGCCCTCTGTGTGTGCGCGTTGCGTTGAGGTTTCCGGAGTCATCCCTGGTGATGCAGAACCCAGCCTGCACACGCAACACCGTGAAACGAGAGGTTTGCGGGGCACTATCGTCCTATAATAAACCCAGAAACAAAAACGAGTCCCCCTCTGTGTAGTCTTTCCGAGATAGATAAAGTACTGCGGTTCGCGAGCAACTCCCTTTATACCAAAAACTGCGCATCGTCCCGATCCGTCCAACACGGTCCGAGCACGTGACCAGGGACTTGCAGCAGAACTAGTACACCCAAAACGATACGAACAACTGGGAGGACTTGTTCACGGATACAACCTGGCCCGCTGTGCAGAAACACGAGTTTAAGCTGGATAACAATGAGAAGAGCCCTAAAAAACAATGCTTTAGGAGTGTGTGTGTGTGGATGTGTGAGCACGCACGCACGCACGCACGCACGCATGCGGCGGATGCGTGCTTCTGTGCATGCGTGCGTGCGTTTGTGTGCGTGCGTTCCTGCGCGGCAATGTACGCCAGATGCGCCGACGCTGCGCACCAGGTCGATACTGCCCAGGCAACGCAGCACGTAACTTGGAAACTGCATGCAGCAGCGTCGACACATTTGAAGCGCACTCCGTCGTATAGAATCCCCAGCACCAGCTGCTCCGAAGCGATGAATAGTGTGACGTCGAAAGACTTTGATACCAAGCATTAGATTTCGTAACATGACGTGCGGTGGCGCTCAACTGGGACCAGCTTCTGCGTTCTCTGCAGCACTTGAAGGCATTACATCTGAGTAGCCGCGAAACATGGACAGGTTGCGGTTCGGCGGGAATCCCGCGGGATGATTAAGTGAGCGTTCATGCCCCAGGAGAACTAGACGAAAACTCAAGATGCATTCAACTACGACGGTGAAACAAGACCTGGCGGTCTCGTCTTTTACGAAGATACTGGACCCGTGTGGAGCAGCGCACGTACGCAGACGACAAAAACGGCCCCCAAGTCGAGAACCAGAGTTTTCAGGCGGATACGGGTAGAGCGCGAGAATCCCTTTCGTGAGTTGTGTACGGTCCAGGGCCTGTGCAAGTGGCGGATCGCTCGCCGGATGAAACTGACATCATCAACGACGATGCAACATGCGTTTCGCCCACCGAGAAAGTGTACGCCACGTAGAGCGCAGTCCTCAGAACTTGGCAGAACGATGGGTCTAGCGTCAATACCGGAATCTCGTGTCATAAAGACATGTGACTCTCGAAATCCATGTCCATTTCGCAGACAAATCATTCAGCTGGATCTGCGTCGCCCCTTGAGAATGCCACTGTGCTCCACATGTTTTGCGAAAGTGGGCGCTACGTGAGCGTGATTCATAGTATAACAAGGTACAGAGCTGAGCATAACCAGCTCCCGGAAATACGCATAAAAACCCACAATATCATGAGAATCATGTGCGCGGTCTTGCACGTATCCACTTGCGCACGTCAGCGTGGAACTCGAGGCGCGTTCACACATCTATCTAATGACCTAGCTCTATAGACCGAACATCGCCTGCGTATCCAATACCATGCGATGAGCTTGTCAATCTATACAGGCCTAAAGCCTTTTCTTTGCGTCCTGTACGTTATCCTTTGAATTTTTTAAGCTACTTTGGAAGAAATTGTTCTGTACGCTCTGGGGAGTACCCTTACAGCGAGATTCGCTCGTGTCAGATATCTCGCTGCGGTACGACATAATCGGTAAGAGACGTCCGTGCGTCCTTGTTCGCGCCAGCCATCTCCCCGTATTTGCCATCGACCGGCGCCAGTGCACCGAGCACATGCTTGAATCCAAGACGGCGCGGCGACAGCGCAGAGCACACCTCGGACAGATCCTCCTCCTAGCTATCGGACTGCTCCGACGAGGCCACTAGGGCGGCCTTATCCTCCGCCGCCGGGGACACCACAGCACGAGCTGCACGTGCATTCGACGTTTGCGTCCCCATGGTTTCCCAGACTGAAAAAGCTTGTGCTATCATGCCACGAACATCGCTGATATTCGCTGGAATGATCAATGTATTTCCTTCCTTGGCGAGCTTACTCCAGGCTTGCACGTATTGTTCGGCAATGCGCAGTGCTACTGCATCCCGTCCACCTTTCTGTTGCATCTCGGCTGCTACGATACGTATGGCCTGGGCGGTTGCACGTGCTCTAGCGAGTATTGCCTCTGCTTCACCGTGCGCGCGATTGATCTGTTCCAGTTGCAACGCCTCTGAATTCAAAATTTTGGATCGTTTTTGGCCCTCTGCGACATTAATTTCGGATTCCTTTTCCCCCTCAGAGTCCAAGATTTGAGCGCGCTTCCGACGCTCTGCCTCCGCTTGCAACTCCATAGCTTTGCGAACGTTCGCTGGCGGATTGATGTCCCGTATTTCGTACCGCAGACACTGCATACCCCAGGCGGCAGCAGCCTCGTTGATACTGTCCACAATGCGTGCATTGAGCATTTCGCGTTCCTCAAAGGTCTTGTCGAGGGAGAGCTTACCGAGCTCGGAGCGCATGGTTGTTTGCGCTAGTAGCGTTAAAGCCATATAGGGATCCTCGACCCCGTAGGAAGCTTTCGCCGGATCAACGACACGAACATAGAGGACGCCATCGATTGCGATGGTAACGTTGTCTCGAGTGATCGCCGTCTGCGAGTTGATCGATACCGCCTCTTCTTTCAGAGAATGCACGTAAGCAATTTTGTCCACAAACGGGATGAGAAAGTGTAGACCTGGATCGAGCACTCGACTAAAGCGGCCGAACCGCTGAACAATATAAGCGTACTGCTGGGGCACAATAACGAAGCCAAAGTGCGAAGGCACGCGACGTCGCGCCAGCGTCGATAGTGACGCAGACGCAGAAGCAGCAGCGGGACCGAGTCGCGCGTTCCAGATGCTTCGTCTGCCCCAGACGGGCAAAGCACTGCGCTGGACGCACGCGTCGCAGCCGCTCCGCGCGTGAGGCAAAACTCGCTCTGGCCAGAATGTGACCCAGCAGCGCCGGATAACACTGGCTTGAGACCGTGGAACTCGCATCGCCGGTCAGCGCACCCTCAAGTTTGAATAAGCTGCGCGAGCTGCTCAGGTTCGGGAGACGTTGCGTCAGACAACGACGAAACGTCGGTTTCGACAGGCGCAGCGTGCGAAGCGTCTGCGCAACATTGGCGAAGTGTCGCAGCCCAATGCGTCATCTAGGGGTATCGTGTCATGTCATTTTGTGTATGTGAACCTGCTGTCTCTGGTTTACTATATCGATGTCAGACTAAAATGCAAAGGGTGCTCCAGGACGAAAACAAAAAAAGGATTCTTGGGACAGTTCCTGATGTAATCAGTACTGACCATTGTGGGCTTTTCATGCGACTGCTCTCGATCGCTCCCTCTTATCTCCGAGCCTGAAATGGATCGGTCTTCTTTCTCCCGCCAGATATGTTTCAGGACGTCGAGGGGTGTTCATGGCAGCGTCCTAGGCCGCATGGCGTTGCTCCTGGCTGCTGTACAAACGTTTCACGCACAGGAAAACGTAACGATCTATGCTTCGCATGCCATTCGCATCTTCTTCGTATACAGTCTCAGTGTGTGACCTTCTTCGTCATGAAATTGGAGGCTATTCACGCATTCTAAGTATATTGGCCAGTATTCCGCTTCCATCGCGCTGTACTGGAGCAGGGTAACACCTTCTTCATCGCACGATGCGTACCGTTGACCGGTACAGAAGGCTTCCGCGAATGCACGCCTCCGGGTCCACACCAGGTACCTTGCCTCACGAGCATGTGCTCCCTATATGCGATTCCCGCAGCGACGACGATGTCCGCTGCATAGACAACCGCTCGACGTCATCGTCGGTGAAGGATCTATGGACCGCGCTCTTGTCCATGATGAGACAAGCAGCGGAACCAAAAAGCAGGCATGTACGCTGGCCGGGAAACTCGGGTGCGTCACTGCACCTGTCGTACTGAGCGGTGACGCACGCTCCACTGGAAGCGATCACTGCGATGCTTGACGTCCGAGTCCGAGATCCGTCTGCGTACAGACGGAAGCGACAGGGAGCCTCTAGATACATATCCTGCGACAGGTATCATGTTGCACTCGAACGTTGTCTCATGTCTGGCTACAACGAGCAGCGTACTCGAATGTGGAACGGAATCGATCAATGGGCGTGACGAGTTCACAGCGGTTCCCGTATGAGCTTGTGGAGGAATCGTTGGAGGTCGACCTTGAGGATTCTCGCTTGACCATGCAGCGGTGCGGTTGCGCAGCACCGACGATCTGCCGTCAAACAGCATGATCGAAACGGTGAACAGTGCGTGGATTGAGCATGGAAAGCGGAGAGCAGGCACACGAGCGAAGACTCTCTCGTATGGACATGTTATTGATAAGGGTTATGGAGGGAGCTCATGTTGTAAAACGCCGCGATCCATCTGGATTCCAGCGACATAAGAAAGTCCGTCTGCCGAGGATCGCAGTCGTCATCCCGGGAAACCAACCGAGAATCCTGCAACTGCACACGAAATTCCGTAAGCTCTCATTACAAATTCTGAATAGCACAACGATACATCGAATGATACTTTGGAAGAGAACGCTCAGGGCATGAACAAAGCGTGCAGTCCGATGTGCCTTTCCAATAGATCACGGATATAGGACAGAAGGATGGCCCCATGCGGCAGTCGGTCACAGAACGCACATGCTTGGATGCTTCAGCTCTCTCCTTCCCTTTCAATGAAATGGAGCGGACGAATCAAACCAGAAATCTTTCGAGATGCACTGCTGGTTGTTGGAGTATGGGCCACGTCGCTGCCTGTCTGCATCTCGGGATTTTCCACATCAGGAAGAACTTGCAGCGCTTTTATTCTGATTTCTAGTCGACCTGCTAATTCAATGCTGAAGAGTTTTTCCTCACATTCCGGGCATGCAGTCTCGAAAAACTCCTTCTACGTGTCTTTAAGATTCTGAATGTTCAAAGAGCAGCGCACAGCGTCGCAACTGCTCTTCGAATCGGACGGGCATCTGCACAGACTCGGGATGTTGCCGCCCGTTGTGAAGCTCCAGACACGTCAACGAGTGCACGGGGGAACGTTTATAACCTCCACATTTCGTGACGGCACTCGTGCATCCACAGCATCCGGGTTCGATTTACAGACTCTCTACAACAAATAGGTTGTCACGTTGGGCACAGGTCATTGTATTAGGAAATTTTGCTGATCAGTACCGCAAGCGGGCACGGTCCTGGTTGTTGAAACGTACAAAAAGGTCAGAGCAATAAAAGCAATCATTGTTTAGGGACACCATGCTTCACACTGAGACCACAAAGTAGACTAACAAGCGCTTTTGGGCGCATTTAGGCGCTGCTACTGCTC